>NC_139475.1:47692500-47892500 GCF_057233095.1 Heloderma suspectum | reverse complement strand
AGCTTCCCTTCATCCGATGCCATTTTCTCCCTGCAAGCAAAAGGCAAGCCTCAAGTTTAGCACTGACAAAGAGGGACAAACGCAATACAACACAACACACACCCCGCCCCCCCAGAGCAAATGATCACAAAACGTCTGTGTTGAACCAGTACCAGTAGGCAGCAGGGTGCATTCACAACTTAGCACTGTTTTCTTTCTCATTTATTTTCAACACAAAGGAGAACATAGTTCCATTATCATTAGCAGTTATGTAAACAAAGGTGAAGCTGTTTCTGCTACAAACTTCCCCTTCGATATAACTATTAAAAATACAGGAGCCCTGCCCCCCCTTTTTTGCATCTCAGTAACCTAAAGAAACATATGCATATACAGGAAAATAAATCCTCCTGTGTGCAACCATGGACAGAAAACATATGAAACCATCAGAGTACACAGTGGCATGCCATAGCTATTTATGTATGATCACCCTCCTCTACCTCACCCCCCCCCCCACTCCCCTTACCCTTGGGTGCCTTTTCACTTTTTAAAAGTTTCTACGCCAGAACACTAGGCTTGTCAACTCATTTTTTGTTTGCGTTTATATACAAGAACATGACCATGAATACACTGTACGTGGATTTTAATAAAAAAAAACTTAACAGCCACTTTGGAACACTTTTTAATGTTCTGCCTGAAAAAAAACAGGAGTAGCAGATTTAGAAATCTGCACAGAAGCAAATCAGCAATCACAAATGCAATAAATGAGCACTTAAGTCAGTAAACAGAACACAAAATAGCAAGCCAAACGTAATAAATGGGCACATAAGGCAGTAATCAGAAATGTATGTGCATATATAAGCAAACTATATAAACTTTTATACAGGTTATATAGTTTACTTATATATGCACATACATTTGCACATATATATGCACATTGTTGGTGTTGTTCAGCCATGTCTGACTCTTCGTGACCCCATGGACCATAGCACGCCAGGCCTTCCTGTCCTCCATTCTCTCCCGGAGTGCTCAAGTCCATATTCATTGCATCGGTAATGCTACCCAGCCATCTCATCCTCTGCCCTCCCCTTCTCCTTTTGCCTTCAGTCTTTCCCAGCATCAGGGTCTTTTCCAGAGAGTTTTCTCTTTGCATTAGGTGGCCAAAATATTTTAGCTTCAGCACCAGTCCTTCCAGTGAGCACTCAGGGTTGATTTCCTTTAGGAATGACTGATCTGACCTCCTTGCAGACCAGGGGACTCGTAAGAGTCTTCTCCAGCACCACAGTTCGAAAGCATCAAATATTTGGCGCTCAGCTCTCCTTATAGTCCGGCTCTCACAGCCATACATTACTACTGGGAAAACCATAGCTTTGATTAGACGGAGCTTTATCAGCAAGGTGATGTCTCTGCTTCTTACTATGCTGTCTAGGTTTGCCATAGCTTTCCTCCCAAGGAGCAAGCGTCTTCTAATTTCATGGCTACAGTCACCGTCTGCAGTGATCTTGGAGCCCAAGAATGTAAAATCTGTCACTGCTTCCATTTCTTCCCCTTCTATATGCCAGGAAGTGATGGGGCCAGACACCATGATCTTCGTTTTTTTTAATGTTTTCCAGCAAAGTAGATTGTTACCCTAGCATGGTGCTGGAGCTTGAGCACCTCAATGATGCCATGAGCTAAACCGTGAAGGGACACCCAAGACGAGAAGGTCACGGCAGAGAGGTCAGACTAAATACGATCCCTGGGGAAGGTAATGGCAAACCACCCCAGTATTGTTGCCGTGGAAACTAAATGGATCAGTACAACCAGAGATACATTGGTATACCATCGGAGGATGGGACTCCCAGGTCAGATTGTCAAAATGCTACTGGGAAGGAACAGAGGATAAGTTCAACTTGCCCCACACGTGATGACGCAGCTAGCTCAAAGCCAAAAGGACGGCTAGCGGCCAACGGTGCTGGTCGTGAATGACGAATCCGATGTTCTAAAGATCAACACACCATAGGAACCTAGAATGCAAGACCTATGAGCCAGGGCAAATTGGATGTGCTTATTGGGGAGATGTCAAGATTAAATATAGACATTTTGGGTGTCAGTGAACTGAGATGGACTAGAATGGGCCACTTCACATCAGATGGCCACCAGATCTACTACTGTGGACAAGAGGACCACAGAACAAATGGAGTAGCCTTCATAATTAACAATAAAGTGGCTAAAGCAGTGCTAGGATACAATCCAAAAAACAATGGAATGATCTCAGTTCGAATTCAGGGTAAGCCATTTAACATCACAGTGATCCAAATATACACCCCAACCACAAATGCTGAAGAAGCAGAAGTAGATCAGTTCTATGAAGATCTGCAGTACCTACTGGATAATACACCCAAAAGAGATGTTATTTTCATTACAGGAGACTGGAATGCTAAGGTTCCACCTGGAGTTACAGGCAAGCATGGTCTGCGAGAACAAAATGAAGCGGGACCTAGGCTGATAGAATTTTGCCAAGACAACTCACTGTGCATAACAAACACTCTCTTCCAACAACCTAAGAGACAACTTTATACATGGACTTCACCAGATGGTCGACACCGAAATCAGACTGACTACATCCTGTGTAGCCAAAGGTGGCGGACATCTAAGATGTCCACGCAAAGATTACCGCAGATGCTGACTGCAGCCAGGAAATCAGAAGACGTTTACTTCTTGGGAGGACAGCAAGGACAAATCTTGATAAAATAGTGAAGAGCAGAGACATCACACTGACAACAAAGGTCTGCATAGTGAAAGCAATGGTATTCCCTGTAGTAACCTATGGCTGCAAGAGTTGGACCATAAGGAAGGCTGAGCCAAGGAAGATACATGCGTTTGAACTGTGGTGCTTGGGGGAAATTCTGAGAGTGCCTTGGACTGCAAGAAGATCAAACCAGTCCATACTCCAGGAAAAAAAGCTGGACTACTCGCTTGAGAGAATTATATTAAAGGCGGAACTGAAGTACTTTGGCTACATAATGAGAAGACAGGAGACCCTGGAGAAGGTGCTGATGCTAGGGAAAATGGAAGGCAAAGGAAGAGGGGCCGACCAAGGGCAAGATGGATGGATGATATTCTGGAGGTAATGGACTCGACCTCGGGGGAGGTAGGGGTGGCGACTACCGACAGGAAGCTCTGGCGTGGGCTGGTCCATGAAGTCATGAAGAGTCAGAAGCGACTGACTGAATAAAAAACAAACCTTTTATCTTGTAAACTGCGTTATAACTTATTTTTAGAAAAATGAAAAATAGTAGAGAAATATGGGAACTAAATAGGCGAAAAAAGTAGCAATCAAAAACGTAACAAACATGCACGTAAGTAAGCTTTACAAACTGCTCAGCTTCACCAGGATCTTTTTTTAATTGTAGCATTTTGCAGTTCAATGTGCTATTTGCCCCCGCTCCCATTACCTGGGCGAGAACAATTAAATCATCCCTTCTCTGCGCATGAGCGCGGGGCAAAATGTTCGCGGCTCCCCAGAAGAAGGCGCTCAAACAGCGCTTCGTAGCGGGCCCGCGCATGCGTAAACACCAAGCGCTCCTCTTCCCTCACCTCCACCCGGCCGGTTTCCCCCGACGCCATTTTGAGGCTTCCCCCAAAAAGCCGGTCGGAAGCCATTTTGTGTTTTTTTGTTTTCGCTCGCTACCGCCTACCTTCCCTCACACCTTAAGGCTATTAAAATAAGCGGCCGCTATTCCTGCAGACACCATCTAGCCATTTATAATATTATAAACCAAAACGTATATTCCTGTTTTTTTAAAAAAACACACCACTTCTCGTGCGCGAGCCACCAATCCCCACCCCCGACCCTTACCGCTGCGGTTTGACGGCAACCAAGACAAGCCAGAGCCTTCCACGTCCCAGGACAAAATACGCAGCACCTTGTCTGCGCCACCGCTTATATACCTCCTCAGGGCTCTGCCTACCTCATGAATATTCAAATAAGGCCGGCATGGGAAAATGGCGCCCGCTCTGCCCCGCCCCTCTCCCGCAGGCATGAGGTAATCCTAGACAGAAGTTTCCCATTGGTTGGACTCTGATAAATATTCATGACAAAGACGAGGCGGCGGCGGCGGCGGCGGCGGCGGCATTCTCCTTCACTCCTTCTTTTCCGTTCACAGAGCCACGTGGGGCCGGGTGCAAAAAAAAAAAAACAAGAAAGAAAGACGTGATTGGATGAATGGAGGATACAGGCTTGGTTGGTGAGGGCAACAAGCCTTGCCTCTCCACCTCTGGCGAGCTGATTGGTCAATATTCCTCAACAGCCAACCGCAGTCCTCGGCCCACACCTCGACCTGATAGGGGGAGGGAGCAGAAAGAAAATGGGCGTGGCTATCCTGACTTACTTTCGCAGCGAACAAAAGGGGGGACTGTTCTCGGCCACGGAAGAAGGAGGGCGGTTTGGAGAGGCTTTTGGAGAGGGCGCGTAGCGTGCCCCCCGCAGTACCCAGAATCCAAAGCGCGGAAAAAGTTGCTCTCCCAAGCGCCTCGCAGATGTCGTCGAAAAGACACAATTAGAAAAGCCCTCGTTTGAATTCCCCTCACAGAAATAAATAAAAGAAACATGTATAAGGAAAATAAATTTTCCTCAGAGGTAAGATGCGACACCGCGCCCAAACACTCAACCATATAAATATCTATCTGTGTATGTACATATGTAACCATATAACTACATTATATATAGATATTTACATTGATATTACATATAAGTATGTGTATATACATATATTTGTCATTACAATGACTGATACTGTGGTAAGAGGGCAGAATGGCCCCCATAGGTCACAATCCCCCCCTTCAAGCACATACTGTGAATTTGTTGTTGTTGTTCAGTCGTGTCCGACTCTTCGTGACCCCATGGACCATAGCACGCCAGGCCTTCCTGTCCTGCGCTCTCTCCCGGAGCGTGCTCAAGTTCATATTCATTGCATCCGTGATGCTATCCAGCCATCTCATCCTCTGCCGTCCCCTTCTCCTTTTGCCTTCAGTCTTTCCCAGCATCAGGGTCTTTTCCAGGGAGTTTTCTCTTCGCATTAGGTGGCCAAACTATTGGAGCTTCAGCTTCAGTATCTGTCCTTCCAATGAGCAGTCAGGGTTGATTTCCTTTAGGATTGACTGATTTGACCTCCTTGCAGTCCAGCGGACTCGTAAGAGTCTTCTCCAGCACCACAGTTCGAAAGCATCAATTCTTCGGCGCTCAGCCTTCCTTATAGTCCAGCTCTCACAGCCATACATTACTACTGGGAAAACCATAGCTTTGAGTACTGTGAATCAGGCTATCTTCTGTATTTTCCCAGGAGCAACGTATGGCTGTGAGAGCTGGACTATAAGGAAGGCTGAGCGCTGAAGAATCGATACTTTCGAACCGTGGTGCTGGAGAAGACTCTTGCGAGTCCCCTGGACTGCAAGGAGGTCAGATCAGTCAATCCTAAAGGAAATCAACCTCGACTGCTCATTGGAAGGACAGAGACTGAAGCTGAAGCTCCAATATTTTGGCCACCTAATGCGAAGAGAAAACTCCCTGCAAAAGACCCTGATGCTGGGAAAGACTGAAGGCAAAAGGAGAAGGGGGCAGCAGAGGACGAGATGGCTGGATAGCATCACCGATGCAATGAATATGAATTTGAGCACGCTCTGGGAGAGAGTGGAGGGCAGGAAGGCCTGGCGTGCTATGGTCCATGGGGTCACGAAGAGTCGGACACGACTGAACAACGACAACAACAACATATTCCATATCTTGGTTAGAGTCTTGCGACCCATTCTTTTACCTCCGTATTTGCAAGTGGGATGGACTCTTCTTCAGCAGTGGGAAGGGCTTGGTACCTCATAAACATTTTATGACTCACTGTGGTGGTTATCACACGGCATACGCAGGCAAAAACGCAAGGCAGGCACAGCAAAATGAGCAATATGACTAAACCTCCTAGGAATAATTGTTTCACCCAAGCTAAGTTAGGCAGCCAATTTGTCAGCCAGCTAGTAATGTCCCATCCTTTCCAGGTTCGCACTGGAACATGGGCAACTTTTCTGATGTCTGATACCTGATGCCAAATTCTTTATTAATTTTCCATTGTCGTCAATGTTTAAACAGCAGTCTGTCCAACTGAATTTTTGGCATAACCCACCTTCTGCAGTGAGTAGGTAGTCAATGCCCGTACGATTTTGTATGACTGCGGTACGTAGCTGGGTTAGCTGATTAGCTATTAAATCTAGAGCATCAGCCTTGCGATTTGCAACAATCTCAACCACAGCTTGGAGCCTGATAATTCGAGTAGTTAAGTAAGTAGGTTCTCAGCCTACTACGTTAGGCTCCCAGGTGGCAGGACCATAATATTTAACTATTCGTTCTGCAGGCCACTCATCACCCCACCACTGTTGGGTGGCAGACAAATCCTTTGCCATGAGGGAACGCTTGAATAATGAGTACACGTGATGTAGGAATGATGCTTCGTTTGGAAGTAAGACAAAAGGGGGTTGGGGAGTAGCAAGGTAACATACACCAGTCCAATTTGCAGGTAATTGTGTATAAGCGTAAGTACCACATACCCAATAATGGCCAGTTAAAGCGACGAAACCGATGTTCTAAAGATCAACACACCATAGGAACCTGGAATGTAAGACCTATGAGCCAGGGCAAATTGGATGTCCTTATTGGGGAGATGTCAAGATTAAATATAGACATTTTGGGTGTCAGTGAACTGAGATGGACTAGAATGGGCCACTTCACATCAGATGACCACCAGATCTACTACTGTGGACAAGAGGACCACAGAACAAATGGAGTAGCCTTCATAATTAACAATGAAGTGGCTAAAGCAGTGCTTGGATACAATCCAAAAAACAATAGAGTGATCTCAGTTTGAATTCAGGGTAAGCCATTTAACATCACAGTGATCCAAGCATACGCCCCAACCACAGATGCTGAAGAAGCAGAAGTAGATCAGTTCTATAGGATCTGCAGCACCTACTGGATAATATGCCAAAAAGAGATGTTATTTTCATTACAGGAGACTGGAATGCTAAGGTGGGTAGTCAAACGACACCTGGAATTACAGGCAAGCATGGTCTGGGAGAACAAAATGAAGCGGGACATAGGTTGATAGAATTTTGCCAAGACAACTCACTGTGCATAACAAACACTCTCTTCCAACAACCTAAGAGACGACTTTATACATGGACTTCACCAGATGGTCGACACTGAAATCAGACTGACTACATCCTGTGTAGCCAAAGGTGGCGGCATCTACGCAGTCGGTAAAAACAAGACCTGGAGCTGACTGTAGTTCAGATCACGAGCTTCTTATTGCACAATTTAGAATCAGACTAAAGAGAATAGGGAAGACCCACAGATCAGTTAGATATGGGCTCACTAATATTCCTCATGAATATGCAGTGGAGGTGAGGAATAGATTTAAGGGACTAGATTTAGTAGATAGGGTCCCGGAAGAACTATGGACAGAAGTTTGCAACATTGTTCAGGAGGCAGCAACAAAAAACGTCCCAAAGAAAAAGAAAACCAAGAAGGCAAGATGGCTGTCTGCTGAGAAACTGGAAGTAGCCCAAGAAAGAAGGAAAGCAAAAGGCAACAGTGATAGGGGGAGATATGCCCAATTAAAAGCAAAATTCCAGAGGTTAGCCAGAAGAGGTAAGGAATTATTTTTAAATAAGCAACGCGCAGAAGCGGAAGATGATATAATAGGAAGGACAAGAGACCTCTTCCAGAAAATCAGAAACATTGGAAGTAAATTCCAGGCAAAAATGGGTGTGATCAAAAACAAAGATGGCAAGGACCTAACAGAAGCAGAAGAGATCAAGAAAAGGTGGCAAGAATATACGGAAGATCTGTACAAGAAATATTATAATATTGGGGATTGATTTGACGGTGTGGTCAGTGAGCTAGAGCCAGGCATCCTGAAGAGTGAGGTTGAATGGGCCTTAAGAAGCATTGCTAATAACAAGGCAGCAGGAGATGACAGTATCCCAGCTGAACTGTTTAAAATCTTGCAAGATGATGCTGTCAAGGTGATGCATGCGATATGCCAGCAAATTTGGAAAACACAAGAATGGCCATCAGATTGGAAAAAATCAACTTATATCCCCATACCAAAAAAGGGAAACACCAAAGAATGTTCAAACTATTGAACAGTGGCACTTATTTCACATGCCAGTAAGGTGATGCTCAAGATCTTGCAAGGTAGACTCCAGCAATTCATGGAATGAGAATTGCCAGATGTACAAGCTGGGTTTAGAAAAGGCAGAGGAACTAGAGACCAAATTGCCAATATCTGCTGGATAATGGAGAAAGCCAGGGAGTTTCAGAAAAACATCTATTTCTGTTTTATTGACTATTCTAAAGCCTTTGACTGTGTGGATCATAACAAATTGTGGCAAGTTCTTGGTGGCGTGGGGATACCTAGTCATCTTGTCTGCCTCCTGAGGAATCTGTATAATGACCAAGTAGCAACAGTAAGAACAGACCACGGAACAACAGACTGGTTTAAGATTGGGAAAGGAGTACGGCAGGGTTGTATACTCTCGCCCTACCTATTCAACCTATACGCAGAACACATCATGCGACATGCTGGGCTTGACGAATCTAAGGCTGGAGTTAAAATGAAGAGCCAGTGTAGAGTAGTGGTGAGAGTGATGGACTGGGAGCTGGGAGATCCGGGTTCCAGTCCCCACTTGGCCATGGAAGCTCACTGGGTGACTTTGGGCCAGTCACAGACTCTCAGCCCAACCTACCTCACAGGGTTGTTGTTGTGAGGATAAAATGGATGAGGAGAATTATGTATGCTCCCTTGGGTTCCTTGCAAGAGGAAAAAAGGCGGAATATTAATGCAATAATAAATAAATATCTCTAGGAGAAACATTAACAATCTCCGATATGCAGATGATACCACTTTGATGGCTGAAAGCGAGGAGGAGCTGAGGAACCTTATGACGAAGGTGAAAGAAGAAAGTGCAAAAGCTGGGTTGCAGTTAAACCTCAAAAAACCAAGATTATGGCAACCAGCTTGATTGATAACTGGCAAATAGAGGGAGAAAACATGGAGGCAGTGACAGACTTTGTCTTTCCAGGCGCAAAGATTACTGCAGATGCTGACTGCAGCCAGGAAATCAGAAGACGTTTACTTCTTGGAAGGAGAGCCATGACAAATCTTGATAAAATAGTTAAGAGCAGAGACATCACGCTGACAACAAAGGTCTGCATAGTGAAAGCAATGGTATTCCCTGTAGTAACCTATGGCTGCGAGAGCTGGACCATAAGGAAGGCTGAGCCAAGGAAGATACATGCGTTTGAACTGTGGTGCTTGGGGGAAATTCTGAGAGTGCCTTGGACTGCAAGGAGATCAAACCAGTCCATACTCCAGGAAATAAAGCCGGACTGCTCGCTTGAGGGAATGATATTAAAGGCAAAACTGAAGTACTTTGGCCACATCATGAGAAGACAGGACACCCTGGAGAAGGTGCTGATGCTAGGGAAAGTGGAAGGCAAAGGAAGAGGGGCCAACCAAGGGCAAGATGGACGGATGATATTCTGGAGGTGACGGACTCGACCTCGGGGGAGCTGGGGGTGGCAACGGCCGACAGGAAGCTCTGGCGTGGGCTGGTCCATGAAGTCACAAAGAGTCGGAAGCGACTGAGTGAATAAACAAAAAAAAAAAGCACTCCATGGTTCTCCGCATTTTACGGTTTTTCTACCCCCTGTTTGGATACTATATTTGTCATAAAATCCAAAATCTAGTGTTACTCCATTTCCTTTTCCCTCTTGACGCTTGGATTTGTTGGGATTAATGGTACCATTTTGAAAACAATGCCCTATTGTCGGGTCTACAAGGAAACCATGGTTCCATTTTGTGCCTTTTATAGGTTCACATTTTACCAGTGGGTTTGAGAGCCAGGTGTTCGTCCAATTTGAAAGGGAGAGGAAATCTTTATATCCTTCGCAATACGTTGGATGTAGAGTGTGGTTATTATGCCACACACCTTGGCTCAGAATGTAATTTTTACATTGGCTTTTCCCCACAAAATGTGTAGGAGCCTTTGAACGATTACAGGTGAAACACCATTCTCCTAAGTATGGTTGCACTTCCCATGAGGGAGCCTCTCGGGCTAAATGATCAGTAGCCCATGTATTATAGTCTGGGTGGATTCGAAAATCAGTATCTACAAGGGTTATGAGGTCTAAGGGTTGGGTGGTCCATGGTCCTAAGTGGCCATGATTTTTGGCTTGTACACACACCCAACAATTAGATAAATTCAAATACTTTGCAACAGTTTTGGCCAGGAAGAGTATTCCATTCTCCGTTTTCTCTGTTCCTGCAACAACAACAAACAAAACTACATAACAGCAAAGCGAAACAGACTTCATTTTCTTAGTCTTCTTAGCTGGAGCATCAGGGCTTCGTCGTCTTGGGCTTCAACTACCCACTGGGGAGTGCGCTCAGGCAAGTTGTATGGGAAGCCTAGTGAGTCTAAGGCTCCGTCTGGAGGAGACTGATGAGCGATTTCCCACTGTCTGAGGGCAATGTCTTCTTCTTCTGGCCCTTCTTTGTCCGGGTGTTCATGCGAAGGGTTAGCGTTGAGCCCACGACGAGGAGGTCGCTTTGCACAATGGGTATGATGGATCCAGGCGACTTTCCCTTGGACCTTGACTGCCGTGTGGGTGGTTAGGAGCACGATATGGGGACCAGTCCACCTTTCTTGGAACCCGTCAGCTGTCCAGGCCTTCACAAACACCTCTTGTCTGGGCATGAAGCTGTGTGCTGGCACATCAAGAGGAAGGCTCTGTGCAGCTCCTGCATAGAACTGGATTTTCTGCAACTGGGCCTGCAACTGGGTTATATAAGAGGTTAATTCTTCATCCCCCCAAACAGTGACACATGTGGCCTCCCATACTCTTGAGCAATGGGAGGTGGTCTACCATACAAACCTTCATAAGGGGACAGCCCAAGAGGCTGTCGGGGGGTTACTCGGACTGAGAACAATGCCAATGGGAGGGCTGTGACCCAAGTTAATCATGTGGTTCGACAAATTTTCAACAATTTCTTCTTTAGAGTGGAATTCATTCGCTCTACCTGGCCAGGACTTTGTGGATGGTAGGGCGCGTGAAAGTTCCACTTGACTTTTAAACAAGTGACCAATTGTTTAATTATGTTAGAAGTAAAGTGAGACCCCTGATCTGAGTCTATCCACAGGGGTGGCCTGAATCGGGGCACAATTTCTTGTAATAGGTATTGACCCACTACATAAGAAGAGGCCTTATGACAGGGAAAAGCCTCTACCCACCCCCGACAATTTGTCGACAATCACAAGTAAATATTGGCATCCCCTGCACCTGGGCATATGAACAAAGTCAATTTGTAAGGCTTCAAAGGGAAGTTGTACCCATGGTCTCCCCCCTTTTGGACCTGGAGGGGCTGGCCGGGCATTTTCTTTTTCACAAAATGTCACATATTTGAGTTACTCTTTTTGCCATCTGGTGGATTCCAGGGGCAAACCATTCTCTGCTCACAGCCCTTGCTATTCCTGTGGACCCAATGTGCCCTTTTTCATGAACTTCCTGGGCTACTACCCGCAACCCTGCCTTTGGTAACACCATTCGCCCATCAGGTACAATCCACATTCCCCCATCCCCTTTGTACACCCCAGCAGCTTTCTATACTTCCCTTTCGTGTTTTGGGGCTTATTTCCACCACTCATGAAGGGGTACAGTGCACGCGTGCAAAACAGACATTTTGGAACTGTTACTTGGGACAACCTGTAAGGCGGCTGCTTTCGCGGTTTGGTCAGCAAAATTATTTCCTTGGGTAACAGCATCATGGATTCCCCTTCATGGATCACTGCCTTGTTGTGGCGAAGGGGCTTGTGTAACTCAGTGAAGCCATAAGCTATGCTGTGCAGGGCCACCCAAGACGGACAGGTCATGGCAGAGAGTTCTGACAAAATGTGGTCCACTGGAGAAGGAAATGGCAACCCACTCCAGGATTCTTGCCAAGAAAACCCCATGGAACGTAACACAAGGCTAAAAGAGATGAAGCCGGAAGATGAGCCCCTCAGGTCGGAAGGTGTCCAATATACTACTGGGGAAGAGCAGAGGGTATTTCCAAGTAGCGCCAGAAAGAGTGAAGCGGCTGGGCCAAAGCCGAAAGGACACTCAGCTGTGGATGTGTCTGGTGGTGAAAAGAAAATCCAATGCTGTAAAGAACAATATTGTTTAGGAATCTGGAATGTCAGATCAATGAATCAAGGTTAGTTGGAGGTGGTCAAACATGAGATGGCAAGATTGAACATCGACATCTTGGGAATCAGCGAACTAAAATGGACAGGCATGGGCGAATTTAATTCAGGTGACCATCATATCTACTATTGTGGGCAAGAATCCCTTAGAAGAAATGGAGTAGCACTCATAGTCAACAAAAGGGTGGGAAAAGCAGTACTGGGGTACAATCTTAAAAATGATAGAATGATCTCAGTACGAATCCAAGGCAAACCATTCAACATCACAGTAATTCAAGTCTATGCCCCAACCACTGATGCCGAAGAAGCTGAGGTTGATCGGTTCTATGAAGACCTACAACACCTTCTAGAACTAACACCAAAAAAAGATGTCCTCTTCATCATAGGGGATTGGAATGCTAAAGTAGGAAGTCAAGAAATCACCGGGATAACAGGCAAGCATGGCCTTGGAGTACAAAATGAAGCAGGACAAAGGCTAATAGAGTTCTGCCAAGAGAACACGCTGATCATAGCAAACACTCTTTTCCAACAGCACAAGAGACGACTCTACACATGGACATCACCAGATGGTCAATATCAAAATCAGATTGATTATGTCCTTTGCAGCCAAAGATGGAGAAGCTCTATACAGTCAGTCAAAACAAGACCTGGAGCTGACTGTGGCTCAGATCATGAGCTGCATCTTGCAAAATTTCGGCTTAAATTGAAGAACGTAGGGAAAACCACTAAACCATTCAGGTGTGACCTAAATCATATCCCTTATGAATATACAGTGGAGGTGAGGAATAGATTTCAGGGATGAGACCTGATAGACAGAGCGCCTAAGAAACTATGGATGGAGGTCCGTAACATTGTTCAGGAGGCAGCAACTCAATCCATCCCAAAGAAGAAGAAATGCAAGAAAGCAAAGTGGCTGTCTGATGAGGCTTTACAAGTAGCTGAGGAAAGAAGGGAAGCGAAAAGCAAGGGAGAAAGGGGAAGATATATGCAACTGAATGCAGAGTTCCAGAGAATAGCCAGGAGAGACAAGAAGGCCTTCTTCAATGAGCAATGCAAAGAAATCGAGGAAAACAACAGAATGGGAAAGACTAGAGATCTCTTCAAGAAAATCGGAGATCTCAAGGGAACGTTTTGTGCAAAGACTGGTATGATAAAGGATAAAGAAGGCAGGGACCTAACAGAAGCAGATGAGATTCAGAAGAGGTGGAAAGAATACACAGAAGAACTATACAGGAAAGATCTGAATGTCCCTGATTGCTATGATAGTGCGCTCACTGAACTTGAGCCGGACATCCTAGAAAGTGAAGTCAAATGGGCCTTAGGAAGCATTACTAACAAAGCTAGTGGAGATGACAGTCTTCCAGCCCGAGCTATTTAAAATCCTAAAAGATGATGCTGTTGAAATGCTGCACTCAATATGCCAACAAATCTGGAACACTCAACAGTGGCCACAAGACTGGAAAAGGTCAGTTTACATTCCAATTCCAAAGAAGGGCAACGCCAAAGAGTGTTCAAACTACCGCACAATTGCGCTCATTTCACATGCCAGCAAGGTTATGCTCAAAATCCTATAAGCTAGGCTTCAGCAGTATGCGAACCGAGAACTACCGGAAATACAAGCTGGGTTTCAAAGAGGCAGAGGAACTAGAGATCAATTCACCAACATTCGCTGCATCATGGAGAAAGCAAGAGAATTCCAGAAAAACATCTATTTCCGCTTCATTGACTACGCTAAAGCCTTTGATTGTGTGGATCACAACAAACTGTGGCCAATTCTTAAAGTGATGGGAGTACCAGACCACCTTACCTGTCTCCTGAGAAACCTGTACGAGGGTCAAGAAGCAACAGTAAGAACCAGACATGGAACAACCGATTGGTTCAAAATTGGGAAAGGAGTACGACAAGGCTGCATATTGTCACCCTGCTTATTTAACTTATATGCAGAGTACATCATGAGAAATGCCGGGTTGGATGAATCAGAGGTCGGAATTAAGATTGCTGGGAGAATTATCAACAACCTCCGATATGCAGACGATACCACCCTAATGGCAGAAAGTGAAGAGGATCTCAAGAGCCTCTTGTTGAGGGTGAAAGAGGAGAGTGCAAAAGCTGGTTTGAAACTCAACATTAACAAAACTAAGATCATGGCATCTGGCCCCATCACATCCTGGCATATAGAAGGGGAAGAAATGGAAGCAGTGACAGATTTTACTTTCTTGGGCTCCAAGATCACCGCAGACGGTGACTGTAGCCATGAAATAAAAAGACGCTTGCTCCTTGGGAGGAAAGCTATGGCCAACCTAGACAGCATAGTCAGAAGCAGAGACATCACCTTGCCGACAAAGGTCCGTCTAATCAAAGGTATGGTTTTCCCAGTAGTAATGTATGGCTGTGAGAGCTGGACTCTAAGGAAGGCTGAGCGCCGAAGAATTGATGCTTTCGAACTGTGGTGCTGGAGAAGACTGTTACAAGTCCCCTGGACTGCAAGGAGGTCAAATCAGTCCATACTAAAGGAAATCAACCCTGAGTGCTCATTGGAAGGACAGATACTGAAGCTGAAGCTGAAATATTTTGGCCACCTAATGCGAAGAGAAAACTCTCTGGAAAAGACCCTGATGCTGGGAAAGACTGAGGGCAAAAGGAGAAGGGGACGGCAGAGGATGAGATGGCTAGATAGCATCACCGATGCAATGAATATGAACTTGAGTACACTCTGGGAGAGAGCGCAGGACAGGAAGGCCTGGCGTGCTATGGTCCATGGGGTCACGAAGAGTCGGACACGACTGAACAACTGAACAACAACAAACAGCATCAGTCCCTGTCCCATGGGCTGCATAATGTACAACAGCAATTTTAGGAGGACAACGGATAGCTTCTAACAGATCAGCAATCTCTGGGCCATTTGCTATGGATTTTCCTGCTGCAGTCAGGAACCCTTGCTCCTTCCAGAGGGCCCCGGTGGCATGACACACACTGAAGGCATATTTTGAGTCAGTGTCAACAGTCAAAGAGTGCCCTTCAGAAAGGCGGCAAGCTTCGGCTAAGGCAACTAACTCGGCAGCCTGGGCACTCTTGTTGCAGGGGAGTGCCCCTGAAGCAATGACTTCTTGCAAAGAGACCACTGCATAGCCTATTTTTCGCTCCCCACTCACAATGCATGATAATCCATCTACAGACCACACATTGTCAGCCCAACTCAGTTGCATGTGTCTTTGCCACATGAACGCAAATAAAGGTTATGAGTCTTCATGTACGGGTATACTGAAGAATGCAGAACTTAGATCTAAAACTGTATAATGTGTGGCAGACATGGGGATGATGCACATCATGGGAGAAGGATTGGGGACCGCATTATGTCTGGGAATCACGTATTTGTTGATGCGTCTTAAATCTGTGCAAAGATAGGCATGATAAAGGACAAAGAAGGCAGGGACCTAACAGAAGCAGATGAGATTAAGAAGAGGTGGAAAGAATACACAGAAGAACTATCCAGGAAAGAGCTTAATGTCCCTGATAGCCATGTTGTTGCGGTCACTGAACTTGAGCTGGACATCCTCGAGAGTGAAGTCAAGTGGGCCTTAGGATGCATTGCTAACAACAAAGCTAGCGGAGATGACAGTATTCCAGCTGAGCTATTTAAAATCCTAAAAGATGATGCTGTTAAAGTGCTGCACTCAATATGCCAACAAATTTGGAACATTCAACAGTGGCCACAGGACTGGAAAAGGTCAGTTTACATTCCAATTCCAAAGAAGGGCAACGCCAAAGAGTGTTCAAACTACCGTACAATTGCGGTCATTTCACATGCCAGCAAGGTTATGCTCAAAACCCTACAAGCTAGGCTTCAGCACCATGTGAACCGAGAACTACCGGAAGTACAAGCGGTGTTTCGAAGAGGCAGAGGAACTAGAGATCAAATCGCCAACATTCGCTGGATCATGGAGAAAGCAAGAGAATTCCAGAAAAGTGTCTATTTCTGCTTCATTGACTACGCTAAAGCCTTTGATTGTGTGGATCACAACAAACTCTGGCAAATTCTTAAAGAGGTGGAAGTACCAGACCACCTTACCTGTCTCCTGAGAAACCTGTACGAGGGCCAAGAAGCAACAGGAAGAACCACACATGGAACAACCAATTGGTTCCAAATTGGGAAAGGAGTACGACAAGGCTGTATATTGTTACCCTGCTTATTTAACTTATATGCAGAGTACATCATGAGAAACGCCGGGTTGGATGAATCACAGGTCGGAATTAAGATTGCCAGGAGAATTATCAACAACCTCAGATACGCAGATGATACCACCCTAATGGCAGAAAGCAAAGAGGATCTCAAGAGCCTCTTGTTGAGGGTGAAAGTGGAGAGTGTAAAAGCTGGTTTGAAACTCAACATTAACAAAACTAAGATCATGGCATGTGGCCCCCTCACTTCCTGGCATATAGAAGGGGAAGAAATGGAAGCAGTGACAGATTTTATTTTCTTCAGCTCCAAGATCACTGCAGACGGTGACTGTAGCCATGAAATTACAAGACGCTTGCTCCTTGGGAGGAAAGCTATGGCACACCTAGACAGCATAGTAAGAAGCAGAGACATCACCTTGCCGAGAAAGGTCCGTCTAATCAAAGCTACGGTTTTCCCAGTAGCAACATATGGCTGTGAGAGCTGGACTACAAGGAAGGCTGAGCGCCGAAGGATTGATGCTTTCGAACTGTGGTGCTGGAGAAGACTCTTACGAGTCCCCTGGACTGCAAGGAGGTCAAATCAGTCAATACTAAAGGAACTCAACCCTGAGTGCTCATTGGAAGGACAGATACTGAAGCTGAAGCTCAAATATTTTGGCCACCTAATGCGAAGAGAAAACTCTCTGGAAAAGACCCTGATGCTGGGAAAGACCGAAGGCAAAAGGAGAAGGGGACGGCAGAGGATGAGATGGCTGGATAGCATCACTGATGCAATGAATATGGACTTGAGCACGCTCTGGGAGAGAGCGCAGGACAGGAAGGCCTGGCGTGCTCTGGTCCACGGGGTCACGAAGAGTCGGACACGACTGAACGACTGAACAACAATGCAAGCTTCAGCCTCTTTAGCTATGGGATACTGTTTTACCCTGGGTGGTGTCATATCTGTGCATACAGTGATTTTCACAGGCACAGCTGACTTTAAAAGTCCCACTTCCCTTGAATCCTCAGCCCAGTACGATTTTGGTACTGACTGCATGATGGGAGGCCAATCATCTGTTTCAGGGCCCGGGTCTAAAAAGGCTAGTAGGCTGGGAGCAGGCATGGAAACATCACTAGTACATGAAATAGTAGCATTTAATTTTCCCAGAAGGTCGCGGCCCAACAAATTTACCCGACTGTGCTTCATCATGATAAAGGAGTGCTCGGCCTGTAATGGACCAATTTTAACTGACACTGGAGCACTCACCATTTGCGCTTTTGGTGTGCCATCAATCCCCATTATTTGTTCTCTGCATCCAGAGGAGGGGAGAGAGGTTTTGTTTAATAGGCTATATGTGGCGCCACTATCTACCAGACAATCATAGGGTTATCCATCAATGGTCAAGGTGAGGAAAGGCTTGTTCATTTTTAATTTCCAAATGTTGGTGGGGAATCTTCTTCAATCGGCATCTCTCTTCCTAGGTCTCCTTTTACAAGTTATTGAGCATGTTGCCCTTCAGTTGTCTCTACACCTTGATACTTTGTCTGTCTGCAGCCTCTACAATCACTTTGTCCTCTTACCAGACACTCATCTTTCCAATGTCCTTTTTGCTTACAAAAAGGACACACATTTCGCTCATTTTCTCTTCTGCCTTGACCTTACAAGCGTCGACTTCCAAATCCTCTACCCCTTCCTCGACCACGGCCTCACCTGTGGCCTCGGAAGTCTGTTCCAGACAAAGCTGCCGCCAACATTTTAACATCATGTTCCGTCTCTTTTGTCTTCTGTCTCTCATCTCTGCCATAAAACACATGTGCTGCCACACCTAAAATCTCTTCCACTGTCTTCCCTTGCCATCCTGGCAAGTTCTTCGCAAGATACTCTCTAATATCCGGTGCTGACTGATCTTCAAACAATCCAGCAATCAAAGCCCTATTCTCTCTATTCTCTACATCAATTCCTCCTCCAAACATTTGGATAGCCTGAGACAGACGTGTAAAGAAATCTGCTGGAGATTCATTTGCCAATTGAGTTGTGCCTTTGATCTTAGTCCAGTTGACGGTTCTTTGACCCATTTGTCTGAGGACCTCTAGGATCCGAGCAGCATATTCATTTAGCAGCGTTATATGTGCGGGATTATTATAATCTAGTTCCGGCACTGTATCGGGAAAAGAGCCAATGGCGGGAACACTGGCTGTGCCCCCTAAGGGATGGGCACTTAAGGATTCAGTTACTTTGCAATTAAATTCATCAAATTGGGTGGGAGTAAGGAGAAATTGCATCAATTGTGTCACATCGAGTATGGTGGGGCGGAGTGTGGCAACGCTGGAAGTTACTTGTTGTAAGAAATCCTCAGGATCTTCTTTAATTTTAGGGGTAGACCCTCCCCATAAGACCAAATCTTTGGGCTTAAATGGTGTGTGGTGTTGTCTAGTATGGCAATGAATCCGTCCCTCTGCCTGATTTTCCTGGGGGGTGTGTGTAAAATAAGTTGTTTTTGTTGTATTAATGGAAACATGCCATGTCCCTCGTCTCCGGGAGTTTTAGAATTTGTAAAAGGTGGCGGGGCTGAAGAACGAGGAGACCGGACACCTTTGTCTGTTTCTGTAAATCCTGGGGGCGCCATATTTGGTTTGGTTAGAAAACCAGGATGACTCCTTCTATAGGCTTCATTTGGCCACAAATACCAATAATCCATTTGACCTGGAAATCTGTCTTCCAACACATTCCTCAGGTCTCCTAAAATCTTTTGGTTAAAGGATCCTAATCTTGGCCAGGTGTGTGACAATAGAGGCCATTTTTCAGTACACAATAAACACAGTCTTTTCTTAAACATTCCTACTGGTATATCAACAGAAGTTAACATGACATCTAATGGTGAACCCGCAGGTATACTCTTCCCCGCACCCATGATTCCGACCTTACTCCAATTTTCCCTTTTGGACGTGTATACCTTTCAACACATGAGGGCCACGGTGGCTTAGTGGTTAAGACGCTGAACTGCAGACTGGAAGGTCGGCAGGTCAGCAGTTCGAGACCCGAGTGCTGCGTGACGGAGTGAGCTCCCGTCTTCAGTCCCAGCTTCTGCCAACCTAGCAGTTCGAAAGCAAGAAATTGCAAGTAGATAAATAGGTACCCCCTTGGCGGGAAAGGTAACAGCGTTCCGTGCACCTCGGCCACATGACCATGGAAGTGTCTTCGGACAGCGCTGGCTCTTCGGCTTAGAAATGGGGATGAGCACCGCACCCTAGAGTCGGACACGACTGGTTGGGGACACCTTTACCTTTACCTTTTTACCTTTCAACACAGTCCCAAATTGGAGTGCGGTGGATGCCCTTCGGACGTGTATACCTTTCAACACAGTCTACTGTGAATTCACTCACCTCTATTTGTTGGTCTTACCCTTCTATGAGGACCCAGCCTTATTGAAAGCAGTCCAAGTCCCTCCTGACACACAAAACACCCCAAGGTGTAACTCACCTAGTGCTGGCTGGGCGGTTGTTTCTTGGGAGACTCGGGAGCTGACAAACTAGACTGGGTCCTGCCACGGCTGCCAATTGTGGTAAGAGGGCAGAATGGCCCCCATAGGTCCTGTCTAGTGCGGGTCCAATAAAGCCATAGACACTGGGTAAGGATCCAACGCTGTTTTATTGTTGCAGCAAGGCTGAATACAAGAAAATATACTCCAGCCCTGAGGAAACCTCAGGCTGGTCTTTTATAGCTAGCTGGAGTTACATAAGTCAAAGCACACATGCATCAGTAATTTTCCACATTGACTAAAGAGAGAAGCGTCTACAAGTTCTTAGATCACTATCGGGAAAGTCCCTAAAGTTTCTCGTTGCACAGGTGTGACAACGGGTGCCAACTTGTTTCCAAGAATGGCAAGATATGCCTAACCGCAAAACTAAATGAACATTCTGTGGTTTGGTCAAAGTACAAACAGTTAGTTACATGTTTTCGCTCAAGCAGTTCACTTCTGGGAACACTTCTTGTTGCTGTGACAGCTAAAAAAAATGCATGCAACACAACAATCCCATCAGCCTCAGCCAAGGTTATATCACGAGCAAAGATGGAGTCACTTTGGTTAAACTAATAACAACAGTTCTAACCTTATATGGTCAAGCCTCTGAACCCTAACTGTCAAAATTATACCAGGAACTGGGGAAGGAGCTTCCTTGCACTTCACAATACACAATAAGTGTGTGCACATGTATGCTGAATATATATATATGTGTGTGTGTGTGTGTGTGTGTGTATATATATATATATATATATATACATACACACATATACATATACACACACACATATACACACACACACACACACAGTGTGTGTGTGTGTGTGTGTGTGTATATATGTACTTTTAGCACTAAATATATATTTAAATTACTCTATTAGTCTATATTTCATATATATGCACAAGAAAGATGACTTAATGACAGACGAATTTAAAATGTATTTAGTGCTAAACGTTTCAGCTTCTGGCTTCATTGCAAGCTGCGATGTTTTTTATATATATATATATACATATACATACATACATACATACACACAAACTTGCCTGAAGGGCTTAGAAACGTATATATCTCTCTGACATTTGTCGTTATTACGATGATAGGAAATAAATTACGCAGAGTATATCTAAAATTTCTAAGCGTTTCAAGCAAATTTGTTCTGTGACCCAGAAGGATGCAGTTACTTAAAACCATATATTTATTACAGTGACTTATTCCACAGAAATATTAAGTTTTAAAACAAAATATTTTGGTTTCTGCTTTCTTCAGCTGCTCTGGTGCGAATCTATATAGTACAATAACAAAAAAAGAGAGAAAAAAATGATATTTCATTAGTTTCTCTTGTGGAAAATAACTAAGGCAAAGCCATGTTGTCTCGGCTTCTTCATGCCTTCGTCGCAGATTTCTCAAAAGCCTAAAACTGCTGTCTCAGTTTCTTCCATACTAAAGAAGAAACTGCTAGGACAGTAGAGATAAGTTATCTTGTTTGCACAGCAACTCACCCCACACCTATGAATCATCGTGCTTCCAAAATAATTGGGTCATAAATCCTAAGAAAGTTTCAGGACTCTCAGGGAAGAAGCTGAGAGTGGTGGTTCAGTAAACATTCAGTTGACAATGAGCAGACATGCACACTGGGCTTGGCTGATGTCACTTATTTAGCCACACTATGATTATAAATGTAACTGGGGAGTGTTGATCTGCGCTGCCCCTGGGTTGACAGAGCTGCCTTCGTTGTACACGAAGAAATTCGAGTTGGATCTTACCCGCGTGTCCAGAGCTTAATTGGAGGGCAGCTGGGTACGGACCTCCAAGTCCAGTTTTGGACTTTTACCACAATTCTGGCAAGCCAGGTGAGAGAGCCCGGCTTTGCTGCACAATCACGCCCCGCCCGGATGCCTGAACAACCCAGCCGGCACTAAGTGAGTTCACCTTGGGGTCTTCTTGGACGGGCGGGACAAGTGTGCTTCAAAACTAAGGCCAACTCCATGTAGGGTAAGATTCACTGGTGAAAAAAGGTGAGACCCCCTGGTTGGTTTCCTTTGTTTAAGGTGATGTCTATTAAGTATTGAAAGGTATATACAGGACAGCCTTAACTGGTTGAAGGAGACAAAATGGGTGGGGGTTGGAGTGTCCCGACGGGGTCACCTCTGGATGTTATGCTTAAGCAATGGAATACTCTGCCGAGCATGGCTGGTTTGAGTAAAATGTGCTTGGTTCTGTTGTGCACAGAAAAATGGCCAGTTCTTAGCCGCTCATGGCCACCTGAAGGATCCTTCAACCAAAACATCTTAAGAGATTTCTGCCCTGTTCTAGAGGACAGGGTGCCCAAAAACATGGATTATTGGTTTCTCTGGGCTGACGTGGATGAAAAGGCAGGCAAGAAGTAAAGCAGTGTCCCTCGCGAGCATACGATCTGCGCCGCCTCTGCCGCCTTGTTGACCGCCCCCCTACCCAGACAACCAGGATCTGGCACCATCCCAAGGGATATATCCAGCTATAAACCAAACTCAAAGTGTCTGCACACAAATGGGTCAAATAGGGGTTTTAAACGCCTACCCCAACCCCTGTCCCCCGTTAAATCTGAATGATGCAGCCGATTGGACAGTCGTAACTCTACCAAGAACGGATGCGCACCGTTCTACAACAAATGGGTCAGGAAACTGTAAACTGGTCTACGGTGCGGGCTGTTACCCAAGAAAAATCAGAATCCCCTGCTGATTTCCTGGTTCGTTTCATTCGCGCTCTGCGCATGTATGGGGGCATTGACCCTGATGAGGCAAGGCATGCTGCCCTGATAGTAGGTATGATTGTGGAGCAAGCTGCTCCTGTTATTCAAAAGTATTTCAGGGAACACCAGCCAGGGTGGCAGGGAAATAGTGTGGCAAAGATGTTGGCAATAGCAAAGCATGTGTTTGATGGAAGGGAGGAGAAGGCACAGAAGGAACGGAAGGAGGTTCTGAAAAAGAGTTAGAGGCAAAGTTGTTGGCGGCAGCCCTTACAGGAACAGGGTTCCCGGGGCGTGGCCAAGGGAGAGGACAGGAGTTTGGTCATGGACGTGGTCAGGGAGGACATGGTAGAGGAGCAAGGGCAGGAACAAATGAGGGAGGACAGAGAGGTGGGTATAGCCGGGACGTGTGCCATTATTGCAAGCAATCTGGTCATTGGAAAAATGAGTGTCCCCAGAAGGGGAATCAAAGGCAAGAAGGTCAGTGGACTGGGCAGGGGCAGGGACAAGGGCC
Source organism: Heloderma suspectum (assembly GCF_057233095.1). Taxonomy (NCBI): domain Eukaryota; kingdom Metazoa; phylum Chordata; class Lepidosauria; order Squamata; family Helodermatidae; genus Heloderma; species Heloderma suspectum. Next base: position 47,869,335 of record NC_139475.1, on the reverse strand, counting down.
CGCCACTTAGCAGGGAGCAGAAAGTGTTGGAACGTCGGAATGACGGGTAGAGGGAGGTCTAGAGTTGGTTGGTAGCGAGAGTCAAACCCCAGACAGCTGGAAATTGAAATTAGCAAAACCTTTTCTGACCCTTAACGTAAATGGGGAACCTTATGACTGTCTTCTTGACACTGGCGCTGCAAAAAGCATCCTTGCCCCTTCCTGGTTCCAGAGAAATGGGAATCGATGGGAAATTATCCACCGTTCTCTTGAGTCAACCAGTTAGGGTTAAAATTGGCCCTTTTGCAGCAGTTCATTCCTTCCTGATGATGTCAAAAAGCCTAGTGAGCCTCTTGGGAAGGGACCTGCCAGCAAAGTTAAAGGCTTCCATCAGTTGCAGCCGACATGGGCTCTATGTCACCCTGCCTTCCTCCAACGTCATGGCTTCTTGGAGGAGGCTAGTCCCCCGACAGACACAGATCTGCTGGAGGAGCTCAGAGGGCTGCCATCTGAGTACTGGGCGGAAGATTCGGGTGAAGTTGGTGTGCTAAAAACTGCAGCTCCTGTAAAAATTACTGTCCGTACTGACATGGCCCTCCCACAGGTGAAGCAGTATCCCATGTCATTGGAAGCCGGAGAATGCGTTGGGAAACTAATTGAAAAACCCTTAAAACAAGGTGTCTCAGTGCAATGTTCTTCGCCCTGTAACACCCCAATTCTGGCTGTCAAAAGGAGGGTGGAGCCAGGACAGCCCCCCAGTTACCGCATGGTGCAAGACCTCAGGCTAAGGAATAAATTTGTGATCCCATGACATAACGTTGTCCCAAATCCCGCCACCATAATGTGCAGCACCCCTGCAAGTGCACGTGTGTATACAGTGTTAGCCCTGATATTTTACTCCGTGCATGCTCAGAGGAAGATTGCAAAATTGATTCGGTCGTATTGGCTAACGCCCTAGGCGAAAGAGGACATCACATTGCAAAGAGGAAGTTGCAGTGGTGTAAGTCTGAGGTTGAATATCTGGGACACATTCTGTCTTGTGCAACCAGAAAGTTGTCTTGCAAACGTGTGCATGCAATGACAAAAATGAATGCCCCCTCTACCAAAACCCAGGTCAGAGCCCCGTTGGGCATGTTGGGGTATTGCAGAGCTCGGATCCCTGGCTTCTCTGAAATTGTGAAGCCATGGTTAGAGAAGACAAAGGCTGCAGCCCCAGAAGAGTGTGAGTGGACAAGGCCTGACTCCCAGGCTTGGGAACAAGTGAAGACTCCCTTGTATCTGCTCCAGCTTTAGGTCTCCCGGATTATGCTAACCCTTTTATTCTGTTTGTACATGAGAAACGTGTGTAGCTTCTGGGGTGCTCTCTCAAAATTCTGGACCTCATAGGAGGCCAGTGGGGATTACTCTGGGCAATTAGACAGCGCTGCGAAAGGCTGTGCCTCTTGTGTGTGCAGTGTTGCAGCCACGGCACTCATCGTTGAAAACGTCCAAGACATTGTACTTGGTCACCCTTCGCAACTCTGGGCGCCCCATGCAGTATCCGCTTTGTTAACCCAGTGTAATACCCAGCATTTTTCCAATGCCCGTTATACCAAATACGAGACTTTGTTGCTCCAAACCCCGGAATTAACTATTTCACGGTGTACCGTGTTAAACCCCGCAACTCTTATGCCTGAGCAAGATCCAGATCTCCCGCATGACTGTAAAGCAGTTATTCGTGAAGTGCGAATGCCTAGAGAGGATCTGAAGGACACACCTTTGTCCTTCAACAACGGCCATTTGAATCCGTCCAGATTGATTTCGCTCATTTGCCCGAAACACAAGGGTTCCAGTGGCTGCTAGTCATTGTAGATGAATGATCGGGATGGGCGGAGGCTTTCCCCTGCAGGAAAGCCACAGCCCTAGAGGTGGGGAAACATTTGATGAAGGACATTGTCCCGAGATTCGGCCCGCCTCAGCGTGTGTTCTCAGATCTGGGGTCACATTTCACCGCTGCACTAACACAGGCCCTGTCAAAGTGCTTAGGGGTCACCTGGCATCTCCATACCCCCTACTGCCCCCAAAGCGCTGGGCAAGTAGAAAGAATGAGCGCCACTCTCAAAAGGAGGCTGGCTAAGATCTGCAAAACTCCCACCTCACCTGGCCTGCTGCGCTTCCTCCAGCCCTACTATCAGTAAGGACCACCCCACGACAGCCCATCGCTCTGTCTCCTTATGAGGTTTCATTTGGAAGGCCTCCACCAATCGGCCGAGGATGGGCTGTTCCTCAGGTTACACTGCTAGGAGGGGGTGAAGACTTAACTGCTGATATTGTTCAGCTGCAGGGCCAGTTCCAGCGTATCCGCAGACATGTGGGCGACGCGCAACCACTGCCCCTTGATATGCCAGCTCATCCATTCCTACCCGGAGACGAGGTCTACATTCGCGCATGGGCAGCCGAAGGCCCCCAAGAACGCTGGACCGGTCCCCATCTTGAGTTGCTGACCGCTCACACAGCAGTAAAGGTGAAAGGGAAGCCCGCTTGGATCCACTGCGCCCATTGCGCCAGGGGTCCGTCAAAAGGCTCTTCTGATCCTGCACTTGCAGCAGGGTGCGAAGGTGAGGACCACGCACAGCAGGGGAACAGCACCGCTAGCCTTTCTCCGGACCCTGTGGACGAAGCAAGGCCAGAAGCAGAAGCAGAGGAGGAATGGGCTCGTCACGCAAGTACTGACCTGTCTGACTTTTCGCAACTCACACATGCAGCGAACCACTGGGAAGCTGCACATGCCCCACTGTCTGACGGGGCTCGGTCAGCTCTGCCAGACTATCTGAGGGTCCACCCACAACCTCAGTGGGTGATGGAACATTATGACCAGCGGGATCAACCTTTAAAACTTAAAATCAAAAGAAAGTAATAAAAATCGATCCTATGTGGGGATACTGGGCAATAGTTGGATTTGGGTTGCTAGCAGGGTAAGCGTTACGGCGTGCATGTTGGAGAAGAGCTTGCACTGGCAGAACGTTTGGACGTGTTGTTTTCATCTGCCTTCTTCTTGTATCGGTAGTCCTCGAGAGCCAGTATTGCAGACTGATCCTTCCCCAAGTAGCGTTCTGGGTATCACTCAGAGCATCCAACAAACCTTTGCTCTTTCAGACTGTTGGATGTGTTTGGCGGCCTCTACGGCTACCTCGGCTCCAATGCCCTGGGAGGCCAAACCTTTGAGCGCAGCTAACTTGGCAACCCCCTGGTTCCCTTGAAGTCAGATAACAGCACTTGGAAGGATTTGGGGCTTCCAAATGCTCACACCTGGTGGTCTGTCATTCCTACGTTGGGAACATTCCGTTTTAATAGCACCCGTAAAGATGGACCGTTTGGGGGTAAGTCCAGCTGTCTTTGAGCCCAGTACAGTAGCACGAGATTTGACATCTCTCACCAGGAGACTTATGGCAGTAGTTGAAGTGTTTGCCAGTCATGCTGCAGATGCCTTGCGCCTGGTTGCTACTCAGATGACTCAAATCAATGCGGGAGGCCATCATCCGGAACAGAATGGGTTTGGACTATGTGCTGGCAGCTGAGGGCAGCCTGTGTGGGAAACTTCAATGGTTTGGCTGTTGTCTAAAGATGGATGAGAATGGGAAAACTGTAAAACAGTGGGCAGCAGACGTTAGGGAAGTAGCGCATGTACCTGTACAAGCCTGGAAAGGATGGAATCCTGTAGACTGGCTACCCGGATGGCTCCCAAACCTCGCCTGGTTGAGGCAAGGCTTTCTCGTTGTGTTGGGCATTCTATTTGTGGTATCGTTCTTACCCTGCATCTTTGCATGCTTCACGTCTTGTATAAGAAGACAAGTTAGCCAGCAATTTCGTGCAATGTATCAAGGCTTGCCACAGGAAGAGGTAGAAAATCGGAAAGAACCGCTGAAGCAGTGGGCTGACGGCACTCTCTAGGTGATCCAGTATGAAGAATTCAGCTCCTATTGGATCAAATGAGGGAATGTGCAGAATAACCAAGGCAAAGCCACATCGTCTCGGCTTCTTCGTGCCTATGTGGCAGAGTCCTCAAAGGCCTAAAACGGTTGTCTCTGTTTCTTCCATATTGAAGGAGACACTGCTAGGACAGTAGAGATAGGTTATGTTGTTGGCACAGCAACTCACCCCACACCTATGAATCATCGTGCTTGCAAAATAATTGGGTCATAAATCCTGGGAAAGTTGCAGGACTCTCAGGGAAGAAGCCGGGGCTGGTGGTTCAGTAAAAGCTCAGTTGACAATGAGCAGACATGCGCGCTGGGCTTGGCTGATGTCACTTATTTAGCCACACTATGATTATAAATGTAACTGGGGAGTGTTGATCTGCACTGCCTCTGGGTTGACAGAGCTGCCTTCATTGTACACGAATGAACTCGAGTTGGATCTTACCCGCATGTCCAGAGCTTAATTGGAGGGCAGCTGGGCATGGACCTCTGAGTCCAGTTTTAGACTTTTACCACACCTCATCTTAGTCATTAATGAAAATGTTGAAGAGCTCTGGGCCCAGGACTGAGCCCTGCAGTACCCTGTTCATTAAAAAAGGTAAAGGTGTCCCCAACCAGTCGTGTCCGACTCTAGGGTGCGGTGCTCATCCCCGTTTCTAAGCCGAAGAGCCAGCGCTGTCGGAAGACACTTCTGTGGTCATGTGGCTGGCATGACTGAACACCGAGGTGCACGGAATGCTGTCACCTTTCCCGCCGAGGCGGTACCTATTTATTTACTTGCAATTTCTTGCTTTCGAACTGCTAGGTTGGCAGAAGCTGGGACTGAAGACGGGAGCTCACTCCGTCACGCAGCACTCGGGTCTCGAACTGCTGACCTGCCGACCTTCCAGTCTGCAGTTCAGCGTCTTAAACACTAAGCCACCGCGGCCCCTACCCTGCTCATTACCTCTCCCCAGTTTGAGAAGATACATCTGGACTAGATACATCTTCTGGCACCCCACTTAGATTTCCCTGGTCCTTCTGAATGTAGCTGCTTCTCCCATCTTGGGTGGAAATATACATATATATCTGCAGTGGTCACACACTAGATAGATAGATAGATAGATAGAGATCTACAAAGTGGCCTGAAATTTTGGACTCTCCTTGGGGCGTGGCTATTGGGACTGCATTTCAAAATCTACAACTACGGACGCAATTTGAGGATTTCCCCTCGTGCAGACATGTATCAACAGTGGGAGAGGTGCTGTCCTGTTATATTTCTGCCTTCCATCCAGTTATGAATCAGAAAGAAGGGGGGGCAACCTCAGCTGAATTTTCCTCCCGCCACCTTCCCCTGGCTTCCAGCCCACCTGACCTTGCCCTGTTCCTCGTCCTGTGCTGATGAATCTTTTCCCTCCAAAGTCCTTGCTTGCTGAACTCAGGTTTAATCCTGCACATGTGATTGCCAGGCATCAAGAAACAGCAGGTAGCCCTCTGGCTCACAAAGAACTAGGTCAGAGGAACCTTTTCCAGTCTCCCTGGGCAACATGTTGCTCACAAACCTTTCACATCTCACTTTGACTTTGATAAGAGTCCCATCTTACACACACGTCCCCTTGAAATCTCAGGGTACCCCCCCCCCCCAACACACACACACAGACTTCAACCAATGCTTTGGCTACAGCTGAGATACACGATTTCGGGTGGAAGGGAACTGTGTGATAGAATTTAAGCCAGAAGTGAACATGATATTTTTTAAAATCACACAGTGCAGAAGCCATTTCAAGGACAGACTTCCCCCCTCCTCCTGTGTCAGAGAGAAAATGCCTCTTCTATTTAATTTTTTATTTAATCCTTTTATCCTCCGAGGGAGGCTCAAAGCAGGGCAACAACGTTTTCTCAGGGGCGGTCCCTTAATTCTGGAACTCTGAAGCCCGGCTGGCGCCAACATTGTCATATTTCAGCACCAGGTTAAGACTTTCCCCTACTCCCTGGCATAGAATTATAGAATCACAGAATAGTAGGGTTGGAAAGGGCCTATAAGACCATCAAGTCCAATCCCCTGCTCCATGCAGGAATCCAAGTCAGAGCATCAGCCTAAGTCAAAGCATGCTGGAGTAGCACTCATAGCATAGCACTATGGAGTAGCACTCATAGTCAACAAAAAGGTGGGAAAAGCAGTACTGGGGTACAATCTTAAAAACGATAGAATGATCTCAGTACGAATCCAAGGCAAACCATTCAACATCACAGTAATTCAAGTCTATGCCCCAACCACTGAGGCCGAAGAAGCTGAGGTTGATAGGTTCTATGAAGACCTACAACACCTTCTAGAACTAACACCAAACAAAGATGTCCTCTTCATCATAGGGCATTGGAATGCTAAAGTAGGAAGTCAAGAAATCACCGGGATAACAGGCAGGCATGGCCTTGGTGTACAAAATGAAGCAGGACAAAGGCTAATAGAGTTCTGCCAAGAGAACACGCTGATCATAGCAAACACTCTTTTCCAACAGCACAAGAGACGACTCTACACATGGACATCACCAGATGGTCAATATCGAAATCAGATTGATTATGTCCTTTGCAGCCAAAGATGGAGAAGCTCCATACAGTCAGTCAAAACAAGACCTGGAGCTGACTGTGGCTCAGATCATGAGCTGCATCTTGCAAAATATCGGCTGAAATTGCAGAACGTAGGGAAAACCACTAAACCGTTCAAGTATGACCTAAATCATATCCCTGATGAATATACAGTGGAGGTGAGGAATACATTTCAGGGATTAGACCTGATAGACAGAGTGCCTGAGGAACTATGGACGGAGGTCCATAACATTGTTCAGGAGGCAGCAACTAAATCCATCTCAAAGAAAAAGAAATGCAAGAAAGCAAAGTGGCTGTCTGATGAGGCTTTACAATTAGCTGAGGAAAGAAGGGAAGCGAAAAGCAAGGGAGAAAGGGGAAGATATATCCAACTGAATGCAGAGTTCCAGAGAATAGCCAGGAGAGACAAGAAGGCCTTCTTAAATGAACAATGCAAAGAAATCGAGGAAGACAACAGAATGGGAAAGACTAGAGATCTCTTCAAGAAAATCGGAGATCTCAAGGGAACGTTTTGTGCAAAGACGGGCATGATAAAGGACAAAGAAGGCAGGGACCTAACAGAAGCAGATGAGATTAAGAAGAGGTGGCAAGAATACACAGAAGAACTATACAGGAAAGATCTTAATGTCCCTGATAGCCACGATAGTGTGGTCACTGAACTTGAGCTGGACATCCTCGAGAGTGAAGTCAAGTGGGCCTTAGGAAGCCTTACTAACAACAAAGCTAGCAGAGATGACAGTATTCCAGCTGAGCTATTTAAGATCCTAAAAGACAATGCTGTTAAAGTGCTGCACTCAATATGCCAACGAATTTGGAACATTCAACAGTGGCCACAGGACTGGAAAAGGTCAGTTTACATTCCAATTCCAAAGAAGGGCAACGCCAAAGAGTGTTCAAACTACCGTACAATTGCGCTCATTTCACATGCCAGCAAGGTTATGCTCAAAATCCTGCAAGCTAGGCTTCAGCAGTATGCGAACCGAGAACTACCGGAAGTACAAGCCAGGTTTCGAAGAGGCAGAGGAACTAGAGATCTTTCGAAGAGGCAGAGGAACTTAGAGCCTATCTTAAGGAGCGCCTCCAGCAGCACCAGACAGGCCGCTTAACAAGATCAGCCTCGGATGGCCTTTTCTCTGTCCCATCAGCCAGGACAGCTAGACTGGTGGGGACGAGGGAGAGGGCCTTTTCTGTGGTGGCCCCCACTCTGTGGAACTCCCTCCCTAGGGAACTCCGCCATGCCCCCTCTTTAATGAGCTTCCAGCATGCATTAAAAACGTGGTTGTTCAGGCAGGCATTTGGGGTGGGTTAGGGTATTTTAGAAAATGTTTTTACTGTAGAATTTTATTGTTTTAAACTGTTTTATTGTATGTTGTACATCGCCCAGAGTGGCTGGGTGACCAGCCAGATGGGCGATTAATAAATTTAATAATAATAATAATAATAATAGAGATCAAATCGCCAACTTTTGCTGGATCATGTAGAAAGCGAGAGAATTCCAGAAAAACGTCTATTTCTGCTTCATTGACTACGCTAAAGCCTTTGATTGTGTGGATCACAACAAACTCTGGCAAATTCTGAAAGAGATGGGGGTACCAGACCACCTTACCTGTCTCCTGAGAAACCTGTACGAGGGTCAAGAAGCAACAGTAAGAACCACACATGGAACAACCGATTGGTTCAAAATTGGGAAAGGAGTACGACAAGGCTGCATATTGTCGCCCTGCTTATTTAACTTATATGCAGAGTACATCATGAGAAATGCCGGGTTGGATGAATCACAGGTCGGAATTAAGATTGCCGGGAGAATTATCAACAACCTCAGATACGCAGATGATACCACCCTAATGGCAGAAAGTGAAGAGGATCTAAAGAGCCTCTTGTTGATGGTGAAAGAGGAGAGTGCAAAAGCTGGTTTGAAACTCAAACTAAGATCATGGCATCTGGCCCTGTCACTTCCTGGCATATGGAAGGGGAAGAAATGGAAGCTGTGACAGATTTTGTTTTCTTGGGCTCCAAGATCACCGCAGACGGTGACTGTAGCCATGAAATTAAAAGACGCTTGCTCCTTGGGAGGAAAGCTATGGCCAACCTAGACAGCATAGTAAGAAGCAGAGACATCACCTTGCCGACAAAGGTCCGTCTAATCAAAGCTATGGTTTTCCCAGTAGTAACGTATGGCTGTGAGAGCTGGACTCTAAGGAAGGCTGAGCGCCGAAGAATTGATGCTTTCGAACTGTGGTGCTGGAGAAGACTCTTACGAGTCCCCTGGACTGCAAGGAGGTCAATTCAGTCAAGCCTAAAGGAAATCAACCCTGAGTGCTCATTGGAAGGACAGATACTGAAGCTGAAGCTCAAATATTTTGGCCACCTAATGCGAAGAGAAAACTCTCTGGAAAAGACCCTGATGCTGGGAAAGACTGAGGGCAAAAGGAGAAGGGGACGGCAGGGGATGAGATGGCTAGATAGCATCACTGATGCAATGAATATAGACTTGAGCACGCTCTGGCAGAGAGTGCAGGACAGGAAGGCCTTGCGTGCTATGGTCCATGGGGTCACGAAGAGTCGGACATGACTGAACGACTGAACTACAACAAGTCAAAGTGTCAACAGCCTATGAAAAGGCTTTTAACGGGTCCTGGGATTTACTGATGATTGTTTAAAATTGCTATATTTTTATACACTGGTTTTATATAATATTGTACGATATTGTATTTTGGGGAGTTTTGATCTTTTTAAACTGCCCAGAGGGCTTTGGCTGTTGGGAGGTATAGAAATGTTATAAATGACATGAAATAATTGGTTTATTTATTTCATTTATAACCCGCCCTTCTCGACAAAGAGCCTAGAGCATCTAACAACCTATATAAAACCCAGTACAACACAGAAACAGCATTAAAATCAATACTCTAAACTCACAAATATATAATAAAATACAATAAAGCCATCAACACCATCTATCAAGAAGCAAATATTATTACTATATATGATTTATTTATTATATTTCTAATCCGCCCAATAACCAGATGCAGTACTTGCCTATACCCCCAAAGCCTGCACAAATGAATAGGTCTTTAACTGGCATCGAAATGAAAACAACATTGAGGACAGTCGAATCTCTACTGGAAAAGAATTGCACAGCCAGGGGGCTGCTCCTGAAAAGGCCCTGCCTCGTGTGGCACCACCCCCTCGTTTTAAAACGATGCTTGCTTTGACATGTGCCTCATCTAAACAAACAAACAAAAGTATAAGCTTTTTCCTGCAGAAGTTTTGTGGGCTTTTTGCTCATCTGTAAATGTGTACAGATTTCTCTCTTCGCACTGGTACATCGATCAGGTGACAATCCCAGGAAATGTTCTTTGAAGATGTATCTCTGTTGTTGGAAAAAGGAGGGTCGGGGAGACACGATAGAGGTCTGCAAAATTATGCCTGTTGTGGAGAATGTAGAGAGGGAGACGTTTTTCTCCCTTTCTCAAAATACTGGAACCCGGGGTCATCCCATGAAACTGATGGGTGGGACATTCAGGACAGATCAAAGGAAGGACTTCTTCACACAGCACAGAGTTAAACCATGGAACTCACTACCACAGGATGTTGTGATGGCCACCCATTTGGATGGCTTTCAAAGGGGGTTGGACAAATTCCTGGAGGAGGAGATGGCAATCAATGGCTGCTAGTCTTGATGGCTACATGCTACCTCCAGGACCAGAGGCAGTGAGCCTATGTGCACCAGTTGCTGGGGAACATGGGTGGGAGGGTGCTGTTGTGCTCATAGGACATGAGTTCCTGGTCGACAGCTGGTTGGCCACTATGTGAACAGAATGCTGGACTAGATGTACAGCCCTGGTCTGATCCAGCAGGGCTGTTCTGATGTTCTTAAGCCATGCTCTCTCCAGGTTTCGGAGGGTGCTTGGGCAAGACACCCTCCACAGTGTTGCACAAAATGCTAGTGTTGCCCCCTGGAGGCTAGTCCAATTTGCCCCAAAGAGGAGAGTCAACTTCAGGCTGGGTCCAACTCGATTTTATTGTTTGCAAACAGTTCGACAAAGGAGCTCACGCTCAAAAGCAGAGTCGACCCTGGGCGACCCCCGCGCTACAGTTTTATCACCTCAGCTTGCATTCCTCAGCCAGCGTGTCACTTTGATTGGTTGCCAGCGGTTTGCCTGGCTGCCTTATCTTAGGGTTACTGTCTGCTCATTCCAGGCATGCGCAGCTCTTACAATACTACGTGCTGCTTAAGACACATGCAATGGCTTTTAGGTTACATTTTTACTACAATTCCCCCCTCAAAAGGCTTTTCTCAAATTTATACTCTCTTTGGTCCAGCGGTGGACTACGCACTTAAAGGCGCAAACTATTATCACTGTGGCATTGACTGTTTTCTCTAAACAGCAAGTGAGTCCTGGGACGCCTTTGTTCTAGCTACTAGAATGTTGACAACAAAAACACTTTTTTTTTGAACTTTTGGAACTCAGTTTTGTTCCGTTCAACAGGAACCCTTGAAACGAGAGCACCCTCTTTCTGTAGACCTACTTGGGTCCTTTCAGGGGTTCATTATTCTAATGATGACCTTCAGGTGGGTCAGCTTCCGGTGTGACCCTCTCTGGTGCAGGTGATGCCTTTATTCAGTGTGATGGATCCACTTCTTTCCTCCAGCGACTTTTATAGCCGTGTGAGTGGTGAGTAGAACCTGGAATGGACCCTTTCATTTCTCAGTAAGTGGTTCATCTTTCCAGGACTGGATTAGCACCCAATCGCTGGGATTGAGATTATGCACTGGAGCATCTAAAGGCCAGGATTGGTGCGGTGTCGCAAACCTGTGAAAACAAAACAGACTGCAAAGCAGTAACATAACCCTGAATCTTAAAACTTTTACTTCTAAATTCACATTTAAGCTATCAGCCATAGGTAATATCCGAGGTGGGCACTTATGGAACGTTTAAAAGGTGTCAATTTAATACTTCCCTTGGGGGCGCACCATAATCGAGTCAAAGTGATTGGCAAGGCCTGTGGCCTTTCAACTTAATCTTTAAACAAATTCTAGTGAGCATTGTCTTTAAGGTGCGGTCAATTGGTTTTATCATTACTAGCAGGTACCGATAGCCATGAGTCTGGGGCAACTCTGAAAAGTCAATTTGAAATCTCTGAAAAGGATAGTAAGCGCATGGGCGACTTCTCATTTGAGCTGGGGGCTCAAACATTTTTGAATTGTTTTTGAGGCACAAAGGGCAGTCAGCCACTGTTCTCAGGTCTTGGTCTAACCTGAAGGAGGTGCTATCTGCCTCGGGCGCACCCAAAATCGGGGTGTTAAAGGGGGATGATCCCTTTATTAGCTAACCATAATTTTTGAACTTCTCAATGAGCGGCTTCAAGCCTGCACGGGTGGCTTTCTTCAGAGGATACTGCCTCACGCACACAGGGCTCTCCCTTTTTAAAGAAGATTTTAACTGGTGTTATGCATTTGCTTGGGCAGGGGTTCTGTCTGCCCACACACATGGATCAACATTCTCTAAAATCTCAGTCCCTTTGGCCTTTGACACAATCTTGATTGCTTGAAGGGCCATCTGCTAATTTGAGCCCTGCATTGCTGGCAGCTGTACTACAATCTGATTATCACGGAAGAAGATTTTAGCTTGCAGTTTTGTTAATAAGTCCCGCTCCAAGAGGGCAACCAGGTATGCAGATGAAACTACAAAGGCATGTTCCAGTATGTTATTTCCAATCTTTGTGAGGAGGGGCTTACACATGGGCAATTTAGTTTTTTTTTTCCTTTAATTCTTTTTACAGTTACATGCTTTCCACTTACATGCTTTCTTACTAATCTCAACAGCACACATTTGGGATAAGCTTTCTTTCTTTTTAAGCCTTTTTGTCTGCTACTTTCTTCTGCCTTCTTTTATACCTTTTTCATATCATTAAAATCTAACACCATGACTGGAAAACATTTGTTTTGCATCGTAGGGCATGGTGGAGCAGATCTAACAATTATACTGCTCCTCTGACTGCATGGTCCAGGCCCATCAAAATTAAGGGAAGGGCGTTCTCATACATGCAAAGAGTTCCAAGCCACATTTTTGCATCGGCAACTCCACACTGCATGAGTTTTGGCAGAGTGTCAGGTTTGCCTCTGAGCAAATGGAACGTCAGAACAGTTCAGATTTTGAGAAGGAGCTGGAACACATGGGGCAGGAACTTTCTTAGGCTTCAGAAACACAGCTGGGCTTAGAAGTATCACAGGAGAGTGGGGGACTCTTCCCCTCTCACCTCTTAAGTTAAGAGAATTTGCTGCCCCCCTTTTTAAAGGGAAACTAACTTTCGTAGTTTCTCTTTGAACTTTTTGAAGGCTGTTTCCTTTGTAGTCTGTGAATCTCTAGAAATTTATATCTGTATGCTTCATTAGGGTAAATGAAATCAAAGCCTTGGAAATCATAGAATCATAGAATAGTAGGGCTGGAAGGGGCTTACAAGGCCATCGAGTCCAAGCCCCTGCTCAGTGCAGGAATCCAAATCAGAGCATCCCTGACAGATGGCTGTCCAGCCTTGTCTTGAATGCCTCCAGTGTGGGAGAGCCCACCACCTCCCCAGGTAATTGGTTCCATTGTCATATTGCTCTAACAGTTAGGACGTTTCTCCTGATGTTCAGCCGGAATCCAGCTTTCTGTCACTTGAGCCTATTATTCCGTGTCCTGCACTCTGGGATGATCGAGAAGAGATCCTGGCCTTCCTCTCTGGGACAACCTTTCAAGTTCTTGAAGAGCGCTATCAGATCTCCCCTCAGTCTTCTCTTCTCAAGGCTAAATATACCCAGTTCTTTCAGTCAAATGCAGCTTTTTATCTGAGTGTTGAAATCACAAATCAAACTGTACACTGAGCTGATCACAAACAAACACACAATCTACAACAACAGGAGTTTAAGGCTATGACAAGCCCCACAGTACTTTTTATGGCAAGTCTTTAACTGTCTAAAGTTCCAGTCCATGTGCAGAATGCCTCTAACAAAGAAGGCTTTGGGCCATAAAGAAGGGATGCTTTTAACAAAAGCTCTGTGTCTCTTCATCAGTTCGAATGGGGAAGGTGTAACCTTACACCTCTTCTAGATTCCTCCACAGGTAAGAACAGAGCAGTGCTGCTCAGTTTTCCAGCTGTGATGCTTTTCTTGTTTTTTTTTTTTTTTTTTGCAAATCTCACTCTTTTGTCAGGTCCTCACAGACACCTTCCAGCCTCTCTGCGTGCTAAGGCTAAACCAGCCGCGGCGAAGGGGGGTTAGGCAAGTCCCCCTTGGCTCTGCTCTGAGCAGGCTGACAGAGATAAGCTCACACAGACCCTGATATTTTAAGAACTTGCTCTGTCTTTGTTTCTTGATCTTGCCACTGTCTTTAAGACGTCAAACAAATCTCTTTCTTCAGAAGTTGCAACTTTTTCAACTGCTTTTGCTTCTTCTAACAAACGTGGATACGGTGGCAGACAAACTGTCTCTGGAGGGCCCCCTCCCTCCCCCAACAACCTCTCCTCCCAACCTAACAGACCGGGGGGAGCTCAGGGCACCTTGGGCAGGGTCTCCCAGTCTTCAAGCTCCTTCCGTGGGGCTTGAATCGGGGAGAACAGGGGCTTTGGGCTTCACCTCGGAGCGTACCATCATGACTTTACAATATTGAACTTTATATTCAACCTTTTCTCGCCTTCAGTGGATTTTGGTTGGCACTCATCCAAACGCTGATAACCTCACTTTCCCTGAGGCAAATTTATCTCTTACTACTTGATTCAGACACCACCCGGGGTCTCTTGCCCCTGCGGTCCTTTGCCAGTAACACATTTGCACATTTACACTTCTGTAACTAAGGGGGATTCTTTCCGCACCAATTCAACCACCCATCAATATAGGCGAATTGATCCCATTGCCCATTATTCACCACATTTTTATATACAGCATTTACAAGATTTACACCAAAGGATCCTATGTCTGGCCAACTAATTCCAAATGCTGGCCATTCCAATTGACAGAGTGTAACCAGCTTGCCTTTCGACATCTTAGTACACGGAGTCTGACAAACCTCAGGCGCTTGACTTTGCTAAAGTTCTTTAGCATGCATCCCAAGGGAGTGGCAGAGCTTTCTAAACGGGAGCTACCCGCCCCCATTGTGCCTACCTCTATTTGAAACCATACACGGAGCCTGACAAACCTCAGACGCTCCGAAGGCAACTCAAACAGAAAGACAGAAGGGAAATCAAGTACTTACTCTGCCCAGCACCCTAGTGCCGTCTCTTCAGACCCGTTCAGCCTGGTTGACTCAGTCAATGGAGTCCACGCCTTTAACCTCCTGGGTGTCCCGACCCCCGTTCTCTGGTGCCGTGGCAGACCTCAAAGGCGGTCCGGCGCGCCCCACAGGCACCTTTGCCGGTTCTGTCGTTTGACCCCAGGGTGGTCCAAGGGACTCCTGGCTGCTCGCCAGATTGTTGCACAAAATGCTGGTGTCGCCCCCTGGAGGCGAGTCCTATTTGCCCCAAAGAGGAGAGTCCACTTCAGGCTGGGTCCAACTCGATTTTATTGTTTGCAAACAGTTCGACAAAGGAGCTCACGCTCAAAGCAGAGTCGACCCTGGGAGACCCCCGCGCCGCAGTTTTATCACCTCAGCTTGCATTCCTCAGCCAGCGTGTCACTTTGATTGGTTGCCAGCGGTTTGCCTGGCTGCCTTATCTTAGGGTTACTGTCCGCTCATTCCAGGCATGCGCAGCTCTTACAATACTACGTGCTGCTTAAGACACATACAATGGCTTTTAGGTTACATTTTTACTACAACAGGCCCCCTCCCTCAGTGGGTCTACCTTCTCATCACCATGTTCCTCCTCCTGTTCCTCATCATTGCTACCCCTTGCTTGTATGACTGGCAGAGAGACAGGGAGCAAGTAGGCCATGGCATCTGCACCTCCTTCTCACCACCTCCGTTGTCTGGGCCAGAGCGAGAGGCAGCTGAACCAGCAGACTGCAATGGGGAAGTGGAGGAGTGAGTCCGGGGGGCTTTTGTCAGCGGGCCCCTGCTGGGGTGCGGGGCTTTGGAAGGTGCCCCACCATGCCTACCCTTGGCACCGGCTCTGCATGGAAACCACACACACGGAGGGTCATGCAACAGGCACTTAGCTAAGCGAACGATTTGGGATGATCCTAGAGTTGGAAGAGACCTCAGACATCATCTAGTCTGACTCCCTGCTCAATGCTGGCTCTGCAGCTACAACATCTCTAACAGATGGCCATCTCGCCTCTGCTCAAATCCCTCCAGTGGAGGAGAACTCTCCACCCCCCCCCCAAGGCCGTCTGTCTCACTGCTGACAAGCCCCACTGTTTGGAAGTGTCTCCTAATGTTAAGCCCAAACCCACTTCCTTGAAATTTCTCTGCATTGGTTCTAGTCTTGCAGCAGAGAACATGCCTGCGCCATCTTCCCCACGACGATCCTTGAGATTTTTGAAGGCTGCTGTCAGAGGTGAGTCCAAGCGCCTTGAGATGTCTGACAGCTCTGATTCTGAATCAGAGTTGGACCAGCAGCTAGATCAGAGGCCGGGGCAGGAACCCTTCCTAGTGAGCCAAGACACTGGGAGAGATTCCTCCAAAGGCCTTGACAAACAGGTGGCCCAGGCTGAGTCCCTGCCCCCTCCCTCCACCGTCCGGGGCATGACTTGAGAGACGCAAGGCAAAGCGGGAAAAATTAGGGGCAGGGCTGAGATGCTCCGCCAGGATAGCCACTCTTGGAAGCCAGCGTAGGAGGGAGCCACCCTAAGGGAGGGGAATCACAGCGAAGCAAGCCTGGCCATGAGGTTCATGCCCAAACTGTTGGCAACTTCACTACCCTCCAGTTCGTCTCCTCTAATTTGGGGGATCACAGATCAGTTGTGCAGGGGCCTGAGGCAGTTTGAGAGTTTCTTGGAATCTGCATTTGCAAAGAGGCTAGTCCCTGGCAAAATAAAGTCATATTAGCCTGAAGCCATGTCTCCTTGTGGTGTGACTGTGAAGGGGAAAGGACGATCCATTTTGGACAGCTGCTATCATGGATGCATGCTCGCTTTCCAGCTCAGACTGCCAAGCAAGGCTCATGGGGCAGGGAGATGGATACTGGGCAGACCTTCTAAGTCAGCGGAAGCTTGGCAACGTGAACCAAGCGTGGAAATCCAGGCCTTGGCTCAGCCTACATCACAGGCGGCTGCTGTCAAGGGCTCCTTGGAGGTCTCTCTCAGTCTAATCCAGTAGCCAACTCCAGACACAGACAAAGGGATTCTTTTCAAAGCTTTATTCCTCCTTTACAACTTAACAACTCTACTGGTAGCAACTAGATCTGAGCAGCAGAGTACCTATGCCCTCAGTTTGAACAGTTGGTCCCCGTTTGAAAGGGAATCACTGGCAGACCCTGAACTTAAGGGCTAGGGAGAATCCCTCCCCTTTTCCCTTGGATCCTCTGGGCGCAACCGTTGTTTGCGCGCCAACCGGGCACTACGCCTCCTTTCCGCGCCCTCCATTTGGCGCCGCTCTCTGCATTGGCGACGCGCGTCCATCAAGTCTGCTTCCCGCGCTCTGTCACTCCCAGGACTGCTATCTAAGCTAGGAATGCCGGTGGGAGGAATCTCCGTCAGCTGTGGGCCCTGGGAAAGAGGAGCACGCTCCTCTCCCAGGAGCGACTGCTCTTCCTCAGAATCAGAACTACTCTGGGATTCTATGGGCTCAGTGTCCACCCTGACAGCCACTTACACACTCCCCAAAAAGAGGAAATGCATCACCAGCAAAGAGGATAAAAAAGGACACCCCTTTGCATAAAGTTTTCATGTGCAGATGTATAGGCGTGGGTGCAAATTTGGAAAGAATGGCTATAATTTAAATAAAAATACAGGAGATCTCACCTTAGATGATGACAACATGACCTGCTCAGTCTGCTGTTACCTGTTGACCGGCCCCTTCAAGGCCCCTGCTGTTCTCCTGTCGTGGTCGTGATTGGACAGCCCTTCAAACAGAGGATGCTTTCAAAACAGGGGCTGTCCTCTGTCAAGCAGGGCACATAGCCACCATAGTGTCAGTATTGGCAAAACTGAGAAGAACTTAGCAAGAGTTTGCGTGGCTTGCGGCCTCGTAACGCCCAACCACCCCTAGGCACAAATACCTTCACTCGGCCTTACCCAACTTGACCCACTCCAAATTTTGTGGACTAAAACTCCAATCAGCCCTTACTGTTGCCCATGCTGGCTTGGGATGATGGGATTTGTAGTCACATCTGGAGGATGCCAAGTTGGGGGAAGGCAGCTCTCTCTCATACCTGTACATTTTTTCACACCATCGACAGAGATAGGAGGATAACATCGCGTTTCCTAACTGCGGAGAAGAACTTCCTGCAGTTAATATAAAATTTGAGAGACAGCTCCGTATCACAAGGTTTTGCCTCCTGGGTTGGCTGGTTTCTCCACTTGCAAAATGGCCACATCATGACGACCCAAGAGAGCTTCAGCTATTAGGTGCTATAGAAATGCAGTAAGTAAATAAATAAAGCACCACTTTCTTTGGTTGAACGCAAGCGACCATTCTAGGAGTTCAAATTTGTAGTTGCTGCTCATTTCAAGAGTCATGATGCTTTCCGTTTGCTCATTCCAAAATCAAAAATAAATTTTCAGTCTTTGGCCAACATGAGTGTTCACTCATACACGGCTGAGGGGCCTTGCAAATTATTTGGATTGAAGGTGTCTGGCAAACCATGGTTGTTCCATGTGTCATTAAACCATGTGGCTGTTTCAAATCACCAACTTTGTAATTAGCAAAAGGAATTAATTACTCCTGCCCCGCCCACCAAATTATTCACTTTCTCCCCCCTTTGCTTTGCCACTTAAAGTGTGGCCAGCTCGTGATATCATTTGTTGTTCAGAAAGTTGTGATTTCATAGAGAGCCTTTTCCTTTTAGCATTTAGGAGAAATGAACAGTGGAATACTAGACATGTGTACTCTGAAGTAAATCCCCATTGAGTTCAGTGGGACTTACTCCCAAGTAAGTAGGGTTGTAGCCATAGGCATTAACTGAATGTATATCCTACTGGATGTCTCAGGGGTTAGTGGGCGAATTTTGAGAGAGTGTTGTGAGCACTTCTACAAAATGACTGCCACTGGGGGCTTGCCCTTCCACAAAATTTCTGCTATGGTGGGCACGGCCAGTCACAAAACACCCATTTCCGAGAAGGAAAACTGGTGAGGCTAAAATAAAACTTGTCCAAGAACCTTAGTACAAGGCAGAGGTGTAGTCTGTGTCCCAAAGGCAAAATCCTGTTTGCCCCCACAAAGCACAACACAGTACCCATTTCACAGAAGGCAACGTGGTGACGCTCAGAGAAATGTTAACACAGATGCACACCACACACCCCAAAAAGAAGCCAGGCAAAACTCCATGACTTCTACAATTATGTGATGTGATTCTTTCTTGATAAAGGCTCTATATTGATGAAGGACACACATAATTGTAGAAATAATGGAATTGATTTCATGGATATGAAACATACCAAAATCCAGTGCATTCTGAAGTTTTATGACAATATCGTTGCTTGCCGTTCTTCTCCTATAATAATATTGTTCCTTGGCTCCCCCCAAGTTAAGACACATTTGATCTCTGCCGCATAAAATGTACATCAAATATATTTCACAAATCCACTGAAAAATCAACACCTTTCTGTTGTTTCTGATTAAAAATCAGCCGGGTTTGAGTTGGAGAGATGATGCTAAGAAAGTCTTTGTTGGCTTATCACCTGGCTAACACCAATCTTTCTGCAGCCATCAAACTGGGGCATACGCCTAAAAGCAATTTGCAGAAATGTGTGTCTGTGCTCACAGATTTCTAACGAATTGTGATTTAAACTTGCCAGTAGGTCAGGACTAAAATATCCGCTATTAACATTTGATTGTGATTCTTTTCTTCCTTCCTTCCTTTCTCCTTCCTTTCCTTTCTCTTTCTTTTCCTTCCTTCCTTTCCCCCTTTTATTTGCCTCACAATGAAAAGTGGTGTGTCTGTCTGCCTTGCTTGGACAAAAACACATACAACGTTCTATGATTATCATTTTTTCCTCTTCAGCTGTTTGTGACCTATAAGCAGAAAGAAAATGAGGGCAGATAGATTTTCCCGACCAGATGAGAAAAGCAAAACAGCAATAACAGTTTTTCCCCTGATCTCTTTTGATTGCTTGTCAAGGAGCGGTCTGTATCTTCCATGCTCTGCTCCACATTGCTAATTATATGATTACGCTTCATTTATGCACACAGGGAGGGGGTGATCAAAACGGGAAATCTTTCTTTTCTATATTTCTCCCCAAAAGGAAACAGAACTGGGGAGGTCTGCAATCCCTTGGTAACCAAGTGGAAGTGGGTGGTGCGTGTCTGTGTGTTTTATTAAATAACCATTTCAGAAACATTCCAGATAGTCAGCAGGATGTGGTAACATCCAGACAAAAGGGTATAGAGAAGGCCCTCCAAAAGGTGCATGTAGTGGGGATTTTAGCATGGCTGTTAGAGGTGCTTGGGTAAGATCACATCAATCACGTTGAAAAGCAACGGTAGCTGCATTCACCCTAAGAAAAAATCCCCAAATCCATATTAGTTGGGGGATTTTTCTTATGGCCGACACGGCTACCTTTGCCTTTTGTGTAACTTGGAGAATACCAAACGTACTACCTTGCGACCTTTGAGTTAGCCTCTTAAAGGTATTTCCCTAAGATGGGTTTCAGGGAAAATTCCCTACAGGGAAATGTATTTGTTTCCCTGTACGGCATTTTAAAATGCCTTTCCGGGTGCGCTATTAGGGTGCACCAAGAGCGAGGGTAGAAGGCGATTTTGGGGAAGTGATGTAGGGGTTAGTGCCACCTATAAGATACTACCTTGTATTTCCTGTCCATGACTCTGGATTAATGGAGATAATTCCACACACTCCCACTGACCCTTTTACAATCCCAAAGGGAAGACCATGTGAGGGGTACAGCTCAATCATAAAGCATATGCTTTGCTAACCAAAGATCCCATGTTCAGTCCCTGGGATCTCCAGGTAGGGCCAGGAAAGACCCCATGTCTGAAACCCTGGAGAGCCATTGCAGCCAGTCAGTGAGATAGAAGGAGCAACGCTCTGATTCGGAATAATGTGGTTCAACGTAAGCAAGTGTGAAGCGATGCACGTTGGGCCCAAAAATTGCAACTTCAAGTCTATCCTGATGGGATCTGAGCTGGAGGTGACCGACCAGGAAAGAGATCTGGGGGTCGTGGTGGACAGCGCAATGAAGATGTCCACCCAGTGTGCGGCCGCTGTGAAAAAGGCAAAGTCCACATTAGGCGTAATTAGAAAAGGAATTGAGAATAAAGCTGCCAATATCCTACTGCCCCGATACGAATCCAGGGTGCGGCCACACCTGGAACACTTGTGTCCAGTTCTGGTCACCACACCTAAAAAAGGATACTGTAGAGTTGGGAAAAGGTGCAGAGGAGGACAACTCACATGATCCAGGAGCTGGAGCATCTCCCCTAGGAGGGAAGGTTACAGCAGCTGGGATTGTTGAGCTTGGAAAAAAGGAGGGCCAGGGGAGACATGAGAGAGGTCTACAAAGCTATGCCTGGTGTGGAGAACGTGGATAGGGAGACATTTCTCTCCCTCTCTCAAAATACTAGAACCCGGGGTTATTCTATGAAGCTGATGGGTGGGACATTTGGGACAGATCAAAGGAAGGACATCTTCACACAGCGCATAGTTAAACTGTGGAACTCCCTACCATGGGGTGTCATGATGGCCACCAACTTGGATGGCTTTCAAAGGGGGTTGGACAAATTCCTGGAGGAGGAGAAGGCTATCAATGTCTACTAGTCTTGATGGCTCTGTGCTCCCTCCAGTACCAGAGGCAGTGAGCCTGTGTACACCAGTTGCTGGGGAACATGGGTGGGAGGGTGCTGTTGCACTCATGTCCTGCTAGTGGGTTCCCAGTCGACAGCTGGTTGGCCACTGTGTGAACAGAATGCTGGACTAGATGGACCCTTGGTCTGATCCATCATGGCTCTTATGATGTTCTTACGTCCTTAATAAGGCAGTTTCTATGTTCCTCTTTAAAATAACCCTTTATTTATAGCCATGAGGACTGGAAACTTGCTTTATTTTTAGGGAACAGACCATAACTCAGTGGGGGAGCTTTGCAGGCAGAAGGTCGCAAGTTCAATCCCTGACATCTCCAAATAGGGCTGGGGAAAACTGCCCCAAACTCTAGAGAGTCACTGCCAGAAGGCTCCACCCCTTCCCTGGCCATGCCCCCTTCCCTGGCCATGCCCCCTTCCTCCAACCAACAATTATTCAGCAATTTCTTGGGTTTTGTGCAGGTTTTCGCCCTTTCTAAAAGGTTTAAATGCCTCCCCTAATTCTTATGTAGCAGCAGTAAGAGTTTTAAGCTCAAATATTTGGGGTATTTTCAGCCCGCCCTTTTTGCCTTTGGCTCCACCCACCAGCTGAAACATAACCCCCAAGAGCTTCTCCAAGAGGTTCGACACCCCTGATACTTGCTGGAGCTACATTCAAGGCGCCAAGGCAAATAATCAACACCCCGGCAGCCACTGTCTTAAGCCAAGCATCAGGACAGCTCCTTAGTGCCAATGGATTTGTGCAAAACACATTTATTTATTACATTTCTATACTGCCCCATTTAGTTCTAAGAGTGCCTTCGACTGCAAGGAGATCAAACCAGCCCATCCTCCAGGAAATAAAGCCAGACTGCTCACTGGAGGGAAGGATATGAAAGGCAAAACTGAAGTACTTTGGCCACGTAATGAGAAGACAGGACACCCTGGAGAAGATGCTGATGCTGGGGAAAGTGGAAGGCAAAGGAAGAGGGGCCGACCAAGGGCCAGGTGGATGGATGACATTCTGGAGGTGACGGACCCGACCTTGGGGGAGCTGGGGGTGGCGACGGCCGACAGGAAGCTCTGGCGTGGGCTGGTCCAGGAAGTCACAAGGAGTCGGAAGCGACTGACCGAATAAACAGCAACAACAGTATTGCCCCATAGCCGAAGCTGTCTGGGCAGTTCACAAAAAAGAAAACCACAAAGTATACAATGAAGACAGTATAAAATATAAACACTTAAAACGACAGTATAAAAATACAACCAGAATTAAGCCCAGCAGCTCTGCAGATATTTAAAATATAGTAACAGATTTAAAACTGCAAAGACTGTAATGCTAAAACGTTGAAAAAATACAAAGGTCTTCACCTGGAGTCTGAAAGAGTACAGTGTAAATGCCAGGCGAACCTCTCTAGGGAGCTCATTCCACAGCCAGGGTGCCACAGCAGAAAAGGCCCTCTTCGTGGTAGCCACCTGCCTTACTTCCTTTGTCAGGGGCTCCCGGAGAGGGACCTCTGAAGATGATCTTAGGGTCCAGGCAGGTACATATGGGAGGAGACAATCCTTCATATAACTTGGCCCCTAGCCATTTAGGGCTCTGAATGTTAATACCAGCACTTTGAATCAGGCCTGGACATGGACTGGCAGCCAGTGCAGCTGGAAAAGTACTGTCATGGTACGATCACATTGGCCAGACCCTGGTAACAATCTCCCTGCCCTGTTTTGGATCAGCTGAAGTTTCCAGACCATTTTCAAAGTCAGCCCCACGTATAACACATTGCGGTAATCCAGACAAGAGGTTATCAGAGCATGGAGAACTTGTAGCTAGGCTCTCTCTGTCCAGATAAGAGCGTAGCTGGTATACCAGCCTAAGCTGATAAAAGGTGCTCTGTGCCACCGAATCCATCTGTGCCTCAAGTGACAGTTCTGGGCCCAAGAGCACCCCAAACTCTGGGCCTGATCCTTCAGGGGGAGTGCAACACCCTCCAGAACAGGTTGAACATCGCCTAGCTGGGCAGGGGAGCCACCCACTAACAGCACCTCCGTCTTGTCTGGATTGAGTCTCAGTTTATTGGCCCTCATCCAGTCCCTTACTGTGCCCAGGCACGGATTCAGAACAGCCGCTGCCTCACCTGGGTTTGATGGGAAAGAGAGGTAGAGCTGGGTGTCATCCGCATATTGATGGCATCTCAGCCCACACCTCCGGATAGCCTCCGCCAGCAGTTTCATGTAGATGCTGAACAGCGCAGGGGATAAAACAGAGCCCCTGTGGACGCCCAGAGCAGAACTGCCAAGGCACAGAGCAATAATCCCCCAGCACCACCTTCTGGGATCAGCCATCCAAGTAGGAGCAGAACCACTGCAATGCAGTGCCTCCAACTCCCAGTCTGGACAGCCTATCCAGAAGGTTACCATTGTTGCACAAAATGCTAGTGTCGCCCCCTGGAGGCTAGTCCAATTTGCCCCAAAGAGGAGAGTCGACTTCAGGCTGGGTCCAACTCGATTTTATTGTTTGCAAACAGTTCGACAGAGGAGCTCACGCTCAAAAGCAGAGTCGACCCTGGGCAACCCCCGCGCTGCAGTTTTATCACTTAGCTTGCATTCCTCAGCCAGCCTGTCACTTTGGTTGCTAGCAGTTTGCTTGGCAACCTTATCTTAGGGTTACTGTCCGCTCATTCCAGGCATGTGCAGCTCTTACAATACTACGTGCTGCTTAAGACACATACAATGGCTTTTAGGTTACATTTTTACTACACCATGGTCAATGGTATCGAAAGCTGCTAAGAGGTCCAAGAGAATCAACTGGGTCGCACTCCCCCTGTCCCTCTCCCGGCAAAGGTCATCCCACAGGGCAACCAAGGCTGTTTTCATTCCAAAACTAGGCCTGAAGCCCAAATGAAATGGATCTAGATAATCCATTTTGTTCAAGAGTGCCTGGAGTTGTCCTGCAACCATCCGCTCAAGCGCCTTGCCCAGGAAGGGGATGTTAGTTACCAGCCTATAATTGTTAATATTCTCCTGGTCCAGGTTAGGCTTTCTCTGGAGTTTTAAAGAGGCCGGCACCACTCCCTGTCTCAAGGAGGAGTTCACAACCTCCTGGACCCAGTAGGACATCTCCTTGTTTGATGTAACAAGCCATGAAGGGCAGGGGTCAAGCACACAGGTGGTCAGCTGGAAGTTGGCCAGGCACCTTATCCACATCCTCGGCCCTCAGTAACTGAAACTCATCCAATAAAACTGGACCAGACGGTGCTCTGGACGCCTCTACCAATGGAACTGCGTTAATCGTGGTGTCCAATTCATGACGAATCTGAGCGACTTTGTCTTCAAAGTGCTGTGCAAACTCATCACAACATGCTACTGAGGGTTCCACACCTTCTCTTCCTGGCCCAGAGTGTAGCAGGACACGAACCACCCAGAAAGGCACCGCTGGACAACACCGAGAAGATGCAATGCTGGTGGAAAAGAACTGCCTCTTTGCCACCCTCACCGCCACGGAGTAGGCTCGATAGTGAGCTCTAACCCATGTTCGGTCAGCGTCAGAATGAGTTTTCCTCCACCTGCGTTCCAGCCGTCTCCCCTCTAGCTTGGGTGTATATACCAAGGACCTGGCCGGGCTCTGCTCAGAGGGAGAGGGCACTTGGGCACGATCGTGTCAACCGCCCAAGTCATCTCTGCATTCCACAGAGCAACCTGGGCTTTGACAGGAACACCAGCCCTACCAGCAGGAAAATCCCGCAGACCCCTCTGGAATCCATCAGAATCCATTAGCCTCTGGGGGCGGACCATTTTAATAGGTCCCCCACCCTTGCAGAGGAGGAAGGCCGCTGAGAGTCTAAACCTCAAAAGGAAGTGATCCAACCATGACAAGGGAACAGATGTTAATTCCCCCAATTTCAGATCACCATCCTCCTGCCCAATCAAGAAAGCCAGATCAAGCGTGTGTCCTCTGACATGTGTTGGGCCGATGACATGTTGGGACAGCCCCATGGTTGTCATGGCGTCCATGAAGTCCTGAGCCGCCTGGATACAGCGGCCTCGGCATGGAAATTGAGATCCCCCAAGACCATCATCCTAGGGGTCGTCAACACCAAGCCCAAGACCAACTCTGTCAGCTCAGGCAGTCCCAAACCTTTTTGGACCCGTGGGCACATTTGGGAATTTGAAAAACTGATGTGGGTACTCCCACAAAATGCCTGATCAGCAGATCGCCACTCTGGCATCTACCTGTCGCTGCCTCTTATTCAGCAAAAACGTTTGCTTCATGTCTATTGAGACATGACCGCATCTCTTTAATAAGGGATCGTCTATTTTAGCTAATGGCTAGCAGCCCAATACAGCTAATGCTTCTTTTAAACATACGTTTTGGCAATGTCCAGTAATTGCTTCTTTTGGGGAGGAGGTGATTACACAGATAAATTTTGTCCTGGAACAGTCTTTAATATTCACTGATGTCCACAGATAAATTTTGTACTGGGACAACCTTTAATATTCATTGATGTGCACACTCTTTTAAATTACTTACCTGCTTCCTGGACATTCACCAATGGTCAGTGTAAATAAATTCTCTGCACCCTTTCAGTAGCTAAAAGACTGATATTACAACATGCAAAGGATAAACGCTCACTGCCTACAATGCAAGGGATCGAGGACCTCCTAATGCTTTCGGGATTTGAACAGGTGGCGTATAGATGCTACCTCCAAATGGATACATATTTGGTCTGCTTTTGTTGAAACCTATGTACAATTGCTGGAAATCTGTATGCATTTCATAGGTATTCATTGCTATGGATATATACAAATCTATCTACATATATTTTAAAAAAGGGGGGGGATAAAAATTAAGTTGGGCCCCCCCGTCCCCAGGACTCTTAGAATCATAGAATAGTAGGGTTGGAAGGGGCCTATAAGGCCATCGAGTCCAACCCTATGTAACTCCATCAAGAACTTCCTCATGTAACTCAGTACTGGTGGAAGAATGTCCTTATTTTCTACTGGAGGGTAAAATGTTTACTACATTACGATATCTGTATATACAGCCGCTATTGACGAGGAAAACAAATGATTAAATTAATCATGCCGCTCTGTCTGTTGCTCCTTGTACTGCTTTTATTGTAATTGGAATGGTTTTTAAAGTTGTGTTTTTGATATTGGATTTTCAATGTGATTTTAATATTTGTATGTGAACTGCTTAGGGATTGTATTTTATTTAAAGGTAAAGGAGTCCCCAGCCAGTCGTGTCCGACCCTAGGGTGTGGTGCTCATCTCCATGTCTAAGCCGAAGAGCCAGCGCTGCGCGAAGACGCTTCCGTGGCCATGCGGCCGGCATGACTGAACACCGAGGTGCACGGAACGCTGTCGCCTTTCCCGCCGAAGCGGTGCCTCTTTATCTACCTGCAGTTTCTTGCTTTCGAACTGCGAGGTTGGCAGGAGCTGGGACTGAAGACGGGGGCTCACTCCGTCACGCGGCACTCGGGTCTCGAACTGCTGTCCTGCCGACCTTCCGGACTGCAGTTCAGCGTCTTAACCGCTAAGCCACCGCGGCCTCGTATTATATTTAGTGGTATATAAATATCTTCTTCTTTCTGTGCCATATCCTCATTGGACGTTGGTGATCATTCTGGCCCACATAAACGTATTTGCTGCTGTAAATATAAATTTCACAAAAGAATGAATGAATGAATGAATAAACCAGCCACGAGACAGAGCTATATTTGTTATCTGACCAGGATAGATATACCACTTTCAGAACAGCACAGTTGATTATACTTACCTTGAAAGTGCATCCCAAAGTAACTGGAACGAAGACCTGATCTTTATTGTTTATGAACTGGGAATCTTGCCGTCTTTGTCTGGGTGTAATCAGGCTGTTTTTGCTGTAAGATCTTTATTTTAATTGTTTTAATTTTAATTTACTTTCCTATCTGGAATTTGACAAATGGTTGTTTCCTTCTGGAATTGTACGATGGCTGATTGCTAATGTAATAAATGGTCTTCCTTGCTTCCTTGTTCTAATACACACCTCCCCCTGCCCCAAAGAACAGCAGCACATAATACCAATTAATTCACATCAGCGCAACTGAAATCCTATGCAGAGTTACCTGGAAGTAAGCTCTGTTGGACTCAGTGGTGCTTACCCGTAACCTTTCACAAACAGCGGTAAAACTTGAAAGCTTTGTTATCACCTCATGCACTTGCTGGAGCAAGGAAAGTCCCTGCATTGCCCTGGCACTCTGGCAGTGATGTCATCGCCCCTGCTCTGGGGGAAAATAAGTCCTGGAGCTCTGCACACACCCGTTTCCCATCCACTACACCTGGCCTGGAGACTTGGTCAAAGTCAGCTTCCTAGGCATGTGACGCTTCTACGTTTCATGTGCCGAAGGTCCCGGGTTCAAATCTCGACATCTCCAATGGAAAGAATCCGGTGGCAGATTATGCCTGAGATGCTAGACAGACGTTGTTGGTCAGTGCATACGATATTGAGCTAGAGAAGGGCTATGGGGGGGGGGATATCTGTCCCTCCAAGGTTCCGGAAGTGGCCATGCCATTTCCTCGGCTCCACCCCCTTTCTCCTGTCTACCACATATTGTATAATATTACTACTCAGCAGTGGAGGCTGGTGGCTCCGATGTTAGTGGGGCGGTGAATCTGCTCCGGGTTTCAGTCAGAACCAGTTGGAACTCTAAAGGAGCTCTTTAGAGTTCTGACTGGTTCTGACTGAAACCCAGAGCGGATTCACCGCCCCACTAACATTGGAGCCACCAGCCTCCACTGTGACTTAGCATGCATGGGACACATTCTATCAAAATGGAGAATTTTAGATTTGGAAGGGACCATAGAGGTCATCTATTCCAGCCCCCCACTCAGTGCAGGAATCTTGCAATGACAGCATCCCTGACAGATGGCCATCCGTCCACCCTCTGCTCAAATACCTCCAGGGGAGGAGAGCCTGGCACCTCCCAAGGCGCTCTGTCTTTGCCATCAAACAGCCCTCCCTGTTCAGAATTTTTCTCCTAATGTTTCACCAAAATCTGCTTCCTTGCAACTTCCAGTCGATAGGTCTGTTCATGCCCTCTGATACAACAAGAAACAACTCTGCTCCCTCTTCTTGCATGACAGCCTTTCAGATATTTAAAGACCGCGTTCAGATCTCCCCTTTTGTGCGCATCGTCTCTGTAGTGCTCACACCAGACCTGTGAGGTAGGACGGTATTATTATCCGTGTGTTGTAGACGAAGGGCTGAGGTCAAACGAACATGCTCGTGCTGAGCACGTCCTCCAAAATTTATGATGGAAGATTGGTGTCTTAGCCACTGTGTCCAGCAGAGGGCACAAAAATATTTGAAAATCAATTCTGAATCCAGACACGGTATCTATGGCCCTGTGAGTAGTTCTGTCCTCTCACCCCACACAATATTTGATAGTAATCTCTGGAGTAGAGCCAATATGTGCAAAAGTGCAAAAGCAAACATGGCTGAGTTTCTGGTTAAAATCTGACGCTGAGTGATATGGGCAACAGGGTTGCCAAATGACTAGACTGAACCCTCCACCTCATTCTCTGTGGTGCCTCTGACAGTGGTTTGATTTGCAGAAGCTGGCAGATGACGTTTTCCACCATGTGGAGATGTGCACACTGGCTGACATCTGCAAATTGTGCTGCTGTTAAAGGCAGAGGATCAGGGGCTGGGGAAAAGTTGGCAGTCTGATGGGGGAAATAAACAATGACTTCTCCACATGCCCTTGAAGGGAGGCCTGCTCCTTCGTTCTAGGCATGTGAGCAACAGGCTGCAGTTACTCTGTGCTGTGGGAAAAGGCACTCTGTGCATGCTCTTGGCTGAGGAAACGGCACAATGTAGTTCCACTGAAGCTGTCTTGGAGCCAGGTGTAAGCCAGTTGGTAGTCTTTGGACGAAGAGCCACATGTGGAAGGAAGGAAGGGCAGAATGGAAAAAAAAGTGAAAGCAAAAAAGAATGGGAGAAAGAAAGAAAAAGAAAGAAAGAAAGAGAATGGAAGAAAGGAAGAGTAGAAAGAAAGAAAGAAAGAGGAAAGGAAGAAAAGAAAGAAAGAACAGAAAGAATAGAAAGAAAGACAGACTAAGAAAGACAGACAGACAGACTGACGGACAGAATGGAAAAAAGAGAAAGGAAGAATGGAAAAGGGAAGGAAAGAAAGAACAGAAAGAATGGAAGGAAGGAAGGAAGGAAGGAAGGAAGGAAGAAGAAAGACAATAGAGTGGAAGAAAGAAAGAAGGAAGGACACAATGGGAAAAAGAGAGAGAAAGAAAGAGAGAAAGAATGTAAAAAGACAAAGAAGGAAAGAAAGAAAGGAAGGAAGGAAGGAAGGAAGGAAGGACAGAATGGAAAAGAGACAGAGAGAAAGATGGACAGAATGTAAAGGAAGGAAGGAAGACAGACAGACAGACAGAAAGAAAGAAAGAAAGAAAGAAAGAGGAAGGGAGGACAGGAAGGGCTGAATGGAAAAGAAGCGAAAGAATGGGAAAAAGGAAGAAGAAAGGAAGGACAGAACAGGACAGAGAAAGAAGGGAAGATCCCTGCAGTGCTGCGGCGCGGTCCGCAGGGGGCAAGCTTGCGATGCGCGGGCGGCACGCGGCTCGCCCCCGCGCCGCCCCGCGCCCGCAGCCGCCTTTGTGTGAGGTCCTGGGAGCGGGCTGCCGGAGCGCCGGCCCTGCTCGGCGCCTCCCACGGAGCGGAGCCTGTTCTCGGCAGCCTCCCCCTCTGCTCCGCCGGTCTTTGTGTGGCTGACACAGGGAGGCCAGGAGGGCTGCCGGACTGGGGGTGGAGCGGGAGGGGTGGATGCTGCTGTTTCCAAGAAAGAAGAAGAGATCCCCTGCTGCTTATGTCAGTTGTCCTGCTGCAGTTACTTCGGGGGGGGGGGGGGGGAGGCCTAAGCACTCTGTGCATGCTCAAAGGCCCTCCTCTCTGCCACTCTACCGTACCGACAGGGCCGGCAGGCTTTTGAAACAGCCCACCGGACCTGTTTGAGCAAGGAGCGAAAGGGGAGACGGGTGCGCAGCAGCCGCGAGCCGCAACCCGCCTTTCCAACTGCCTTCAGCTTTCCAGGGAGATGACAGCGGAAAAAATAAAAAAACCTGTTTCCAGCCAAAAGGACGGCGGTCTGTACTCAAGTCGCCCCAGCCTCGTGCCCGCAGAAGCGATTCTGTGACTTTTAGGCATGGATACGAGTCGAGCCAACTTGCAGAGCGAATTTTGCTAGTCACAGGGGGTGGCAGAGAACGATTCGAGCAATGGCGTGTCCTTGACATTATCTCCAGCCCCTCCAGAGTCAAGAGAGTTCACTGGACCATAGGAGTGTAGGAACCGGGGCGGGAGCTGTCTTAGACGTGTTGGGCTGGGCTTCAACGAAGCCAGGACTCACGCTCCCAACATAGGGCCTCCAGACTGGAGGTTTCTTGTGGTGGGAACACCATTCGTACGCTCCTTGCAGTGGAGCACAGAGGTGTCATGCGCACCCGTGGCAGTGTGCAAAGAACCATAAAAACAAGGGCTGAGGTGAAGCAGGGCATGCTGGGAGTTTGGCCAAGCCACATCGTGGAACTCACGACGTGGCTGCTGCCACTGACTCAACTCATCTGATATGCACATTCGCATCTGTGCACGTGCGTACACAGAGACCAGGAAGGAGACATGTTTACCGCACGGGCAGGAGGCTGTGCAGTGCGAAAGGACTTCCCCTCCCCGCCTGCTGCTTCGTAAAGGGGAGAGCTGCCCCAGTCGTCTTCCTGGAAACAAGAGGGACCGGAAACTTGACTGTGGGCCCAATTGGATTAAGTGAAGTGACTTGCCTGGAAGGAATTGCTGATTCCCCCACCCCCAAACACACAAACCATGGAAGCGATTCCACACAGCAATGCTTTGCACAGAGGGCAGAACACCAGAAAGCCCCCCCCCCCAGTTCCGTGTGCAATGGGCCCAATCCAGACCCTTGTTTCCATCACACCCAAGCCGCACAGGCCTGGCATGGAGGTGCTTTGTGAAACCGGTCCCACTGCTCTCCTCTTTGCAGACCCTGCAACCGTGTCTTGGTCGCATGAGCGCGTGACCAAGAGCCAAGGCCCAGAAACCTGGCTTATTCAAATATAGAGAGAGGGGTGTTATGAACAGAGGCAAAATACACCACCCTCTCTTGGCGAAGACCAAGTTTTACTTGCCAGAAGGCGAAGGCAGCCCTTTGAAAGGAGACCGCATCAAAAAAGCTTCTGACGAGAGCTCAGCTTTTGACAGGTCTCCAATTTGGATCTTGAGAATGCCATCTGAAGCGTTCATGACAAGACCCCGACTGTTCCTGGTCTTACCCAGAGATCACCAGGGGGTTGGGGTGGGGGAAAGAGTGGAGGGATTAAAAGTCTTGGGGAGAGGTTGGGGGGGATGGGACTTGGCCAGACAAACAGGAGCAGCATTTTCCCAAGCCAGAGGGAGAGAAACTTGGCAGGTCAGAACAGGCTTCCAAAGAAACTGCAACACAAGCAAAGCCACTTCTTTCGGCTGTCTGGGATGCCAACTGGGCAAAATCCCCCCCAAAGGAAACATTTTAAGAAAACAATAATAATCATCTACATTTCTGCCAGGAGTTTTCCTTGAGATTCCGAAACGTTCTTTTAAAACTGGAGTATGGATCAGTCTCCGTTTTTTTTGTTTTGGAGCCTTTGGAGAGGATGTTGCAGGGGTCAAAGGGGTGAGCTGTGGAACTGGGACATCCGTGGTGCAAAGTAGCACCATCCATTTGAACCACGGATTTCCATCAGGGGCAAGGAAGACGTGGCCCCCTGACCATTTACGTGGCCCTCACTCCTCTGATGGTGAACTTGCAAAAGGAAAGACAGAAATGGCTGCTTGGTTTTCTTTTCTTAATTTTTATTTATTTAATCTTTATAAATGAAATAAACAATACAAAAATTACCAGCAACCTGATCAATACTACAATTTCCCAACAATACAATATTCTGATGAGGACACTGCAATAACAAAAAGAGAAGGGGAAAAAAAGGATAAGGGAGGAGGAAAGGAAGTGAAGAAAAAAGATTATTTCCCCTTCCCTCCCCCTCTCCCTCCCTTTAAAGAATTAAGTTTAAAACCCCAATACCCCCCAGCCTCTGATGCCATTCTATTTTAAAAACTATATCTATAACCTTAACAGTCTTACAGTTTAATAAACAACCTTACATTCAATATCGTATCATCAATCTTATATCAAAGAAACAGGTCTACACTTCATTTCCAGTAGCCTATAATAATAATAATAATTAGAAGAAATATAGTGTTATATAATAATAAAACTTAAAATAAACCTTCAACAATCAGTAGTATATTTTATATATAAATGCATGTGCACAATTACCCTCAAACAATTAATTTAAATACAGCAAATATAAAGAAAAGCAAGAAAAAAAGAAAGATGAAAGATATTAAATGAATATATGTATAATCATTTATCTTCTGACCTAGCCTGGATCATGTAGACTAAACACAAGCAGTTAACAAAGCTTGTTTAAAGATTCCAGTTCATGGGGTTGTAACAGAATTCTCACACATTTTTACGTTCAGCCATGCCTCCGCCATTTCATGATTTAGAAACTTCTTCATCTGACCTTCAGATACAATACAAAGTGTAGCAGGATATTTTAAGTAATATTGTAAGTTCATTTGTTTTGCCATATTCTTTGCTTTGACAAATTGCCTTCTTTTATTCACCACCTCTTTGATGTAGTCTGGAAATAACATAACTTTATCTTGTTTCCAGGAAAGGCTTCCAGCCTCTCTTGCCAAACGCAGGATATAATTCTTTGTGGAGACTTTTGCAGATTGGACTATGATCATGTATTTATTATTTTATTTTATTTATTTCATTTCTATACCGCCCAATAGCCGAAGCTCTCTGGGCGGTTCACAAAAATTAAAACCAAACAACACACAATAAAACAATTTAAAATATATAGAACATTAAAACCACAATGTAATCAGTCCCTTTAGCATTTGGCACACGAAATGCCTGCTCAATATCAAGTAAATAATCAGATGGGATAGGGAGTATCTCATGCAAAAGTTTATCCACAAAAATAGGCAATTTTACATCATTAGACAGATTTTTAATCCCAATAATACGTACATTGGATCTCCTCATGAAGGCCTCCAGTTGAGAAATTCTATCAGAGCCATTTTTAAAACAAATTTGTGTCGTAGTTTCATTTCCTGCCACTCGGTCTTCTAGCTCATTAATTTTCGTCTCCATTTTTTGCCGTGACGCATTAATTAAATCTACAGCTCCTTGCAGGGTGGTGATGGAATTTTGGATTAAATCCCATCTTTTGGCTTGCTCCGTAAATTGCGAAGATAAAGTCTTTATCAGAGTAAATAATTCCCCTATATCTTCTGTTCTCAAAACTTTTGACACGGGGTGCAGGGGGAGTTGATGCCGGCTCCTTTCTTCTCCTCGGCGCAGACATGTTTCTCTCAAACAGATCTTGCAGGTCCTCAGATGTTCTCAGATATTGTTAACATTTCTTAAATCATCCCTCAGAAGTTGTTGATATTTCTTAAAGCATATATTATTGTGGAACACGTCAGCCTTGTTTTCTCCTATGAAATAGGAGTCCCAGTACAGCTTTTGCGTTGGTAAAGCTCTGGGGAGATAATCCTGGAATCCAGCCCCCCCACTATCTCGAGGGGGGTACTTTTCTCCAAGATATTATCCAGATGTTTATTATTTATTATTAAATTTATTAATCGCCCATCTGGCTGGTCACCCAGATGTTGCCTTGCCCCCCCTTTCAATTCCAGGGGGGAATGAAAAAGTTTTTCAACCTTTTAAAAAGCTGTTTGAGAACGCTCCCACAGAGCACTACCATGGGATGCTACCAGAGTGACATTGACTAAAACCGGAAGTCATGGCCGCTTGGTTTTCAAGCAAAAAAACTTGCCTTTTTGCCTGTGGTTCTCAGCCTTGTCTTTCTGTATGGCTGAAGTGGATGGGGCTTGAGATGAAGTGGGCGGGGCATTTCTTTGCTCGCTCTCCCCCCCCCCCCGACTTGGCTGCCGCAGGAGAGACAGATCACCCTTGCCAGAGCTCTGACATGAGGGCCAAGTAACATGAGCCTGAGGTCAGCATGCGACCCTCAGGATGGTTATCGAGATAGGGGAAGAAGCATCCAGACTCAGCTCAGACTGCCACCCCTGCTGCTGCCCCCCCAGCCCAAGAGAGCAAAACTTTTTCTCCCCCACCCCTCTAAATGCCATCCCAGGAGTCAAATCCACTCGAACCTTCTCAATACTTCAGCCCAATGACAACAAATCAGTTTGCCAGCCCTGATTTTATTTTTTCGAAAAGATCTTTTGCGCACGTGCGCTTTTACATTGTAAACTCGCTTCGATCACGGCACCACCAAGACTGCAGGAATTGAAATGGAGTTTGCTTCTCGTGCCCCTGCTGGTCTCGGTGTGGTCATTTGGCTGCCCCCCCACGGACTTTGGCCCAGAGGTCCGGCCGGAGCTGTGCCGCTGAAGCCCCTTGAACGGGGATGCCAGGAATTGAACTGTCTGCAAAAGCTCATGGCAGCCTCTCCCCCTGAGCAAAGAAGGGACATGCCGTTCCCAGCCCTCCTTGGACGCCCTGCACATTTTGCACCGGATGGGTGGTGTGTTTGTCTCCAACGGTTACAGCTTCTGCCAGACAGTGTCTAATAAATCAATTAAGACATCACTTGTGCAGCACTTGGCCCGTGTTAACCTCCTGGCTTTCCCGGGGCTGGGCGGGAACGATTCCCAAGCCAAGAGACCTGGTGCCTCTTTCACCTCTCCAAGTGGCACCCCGCAACATCTCTCGGCCTCCCTGGGCAGCCAGAAAAAGCGACGGAAACTTCCTTGCCCTTCTCTGTGACGTCATTCGGATCCTTGCACATGGATTGGCTGGCTGTCGGCTGTCCTGATATTCTGGGAACCCTATGTAATCTTCGCAGTACCCTTTTCCTGTCCACTTTTGTCTCTCCTCCTGTCCTCACTCCATACTTCCTTTTCCTTTGGATTCGGACCCCTCCTTGCTCCATCGTGCGGCCATGTGAAAACCTTGTACCAACCAAAGGCCTGGGGTTGTATCCAGACTTTAGTCATACTTAGAGTAAACCCCTTGAAATCGAGGGGACGTCAGGGAGTGATGAAGTCCAGGAAAGCTAGTGCCGTAATAGTTTTGCAGGTGCCACAAGACTCTTTGTTGTGTTTGCTGCAATAGACTAACAGGGATGTCGGAGAAATCTGCAACAGATTTGAATAAGATCAGGTGTCTGTGAATCCAACCTGCAGATTCTTCAGCGAACCAGCTTTATCTGAATTGCATGGATTCCATGGATTTGTGGACCGTTTTTAAAAAACCTTTAGGGGGGATTTGCACTCATGCAGACTTGCGCTCATGCAGACTTGTGCAAGCACGCATTCACAAACAAAATTCTCCTCCAAAAAGTCAGATTCTGTCAATGACCAGATGATATAGTGAAGGACGCCTGTGAGTTGGCAAAACGCAGATAGAATGGAATTTTTAAAATCCGTATGTCCCTAATGGTGACCCCTCTGAAAAGTAAGCCCCATTGATTTTAATGGGTCTACGAAATGATTAGTAAGTCTGGATATGGTGCCCTCTGACCTTAGGTAAATGTGATGGTGCTGGAAGTTTACATTGCTGATTCCAGCAATCTCCACTTAGTGTAGGTCATGCCTGTGACTAGACTACTGCAATGCACACTGTACAAGACTGCCCCTTGATGACTGTGTCCATGAAAGAAAAAAGGGTTCCCCCCACCCCACCTTCTGGGTTATGGGATAGCATGTGATGGAGTGGATGGACCTGCTCACCTTGGGCCCTAATCCTGTACCCACTTCCCCATTCAGTAAAACCTCTTGGGGGCCCAGCCCTGCCAGAGTCAGTGTGCTTAGGAATTGGTACCCGAGACGAGACCCCTGTTTTACACAGGGGATCCCAGTTTATTGTTGAGTCTACGCGCAGCAAGTGTGTGGCCGAGGCAGAACTGGAATCCAATTTTCCCCTGGGCTTGAGTTTGGTTCTCTGTACACCCAAGACATTTTGCTGTCTGAGGCAGAGAACAAGATGGCTCCCCTTCCGTGCCCAAAAGCCGCCTGGACTGGACACCCGAAGGCAGCGGGCTAGCTTAGGGGGCGCAGAGCAGGTCGCATGGCACCTGGGTCTCTCCTCTGACACCTGGCTGCCGCCTCCCAGCAACTGCTGCCTGAGGCAACTGCTTCAGTCTGCTTTATGGGAGGGTTGGCCCTACTGTGCATTAGGTTGGCCGAGCACACCGGGCCTCTTAGCCTGTATCGAGGTGAAAGGGAACATGGATGCTCAGACAGATGGCCTCACCGGAGATAACTTGACCTGGACGGTCCCTCAGTTCCCCTTGTGATACAACCATTCCATCACAGTGGCCAGCTGCCAAGGAACCGTATTCCTTCCTCTCCCAAAGGCTCATGGGATTTCCCCTTTCACAGCTTGGCTTCCTCCTAACGATAGCTTCGGGTAAAATGGGGGGCGGGGGGAAGGAGAAACAAAGAAGCCGCAATGGGCTTTGCTTCTCTCTCTGCCCAGCTGGTGTGGCCCAGTTCTCCCTTTCTTTCTTTGGCCCGGAGACACCCCGATGAGTCGTAAGCCCAAAGAGGAAGTGGCAAACAAGAAGGTAAGAGGCCCGGGCCAAGACGCGGCTGCTGGAACTCCAGGGTTACGTCAGGCCTGTGCATTCCACACCGCGTGGGGGCCCCCGTTCATCTCCGGGGCAACCGCTACACAAACTGGACTCCTTTTCATCGTCGGCCCGTCAGCGTGCACACCAGCCAGCCTCTGGGGCGGTGAAATCCAAAAAGGATCATTTCAGCAGCCTTCTCGAAGTGTGCTTACTTGGGCATGCATTGCAGTGAAATCAGCGGGCCAGCAAATGTGCCCAATGTAGCAACGTCAGTGGAAAAGAGCGCAACTGGCAACCTGTATTGCTTACTGGGGAAGGAGCAAAGCAGGGCACTTGGCTAAACCTGAGCTGCTAGATGTGCTGGCCTCTTGCCAACAGCGCTCATATGGCTTGGGATCCCTGCAACCGAGCAGCTCAGGTTGAGCACAATGACTCCTATTTGTTTGCTGATGTATTGATACCTCGCATAGCTTTCTGGCCAGGGAAACTGAAGTGAAGGTCAAAAGTGACCTTCCTGGCAAAGGCAAAGTACAGGCTGAAGGGGCAGGATTGCAGCTTGAGATCGATAGGCATATGGTCAAGGAACACCCAATGACTTCAAATGAGTTCAAATCTCCAGGGCCAGATGAACTGCATCCTAGAGTCATAAAGGAACAGGCAGAAGAACTCTCAGAACCGCCGTCTATTCTCTTTGAGAAATCATGGAGGATGGGGTAAGTGCCAGATGACTGGAGGAGGGCTAACGTTGTCCCTCTCTTCAAAAAGGGCACAAAGGAGGAACCTGGGAACTACAGACCAGTCAGTCTGACATCAATCCCTGGGAATTCTGGAGCAGATGAGAAAGCAATCCATCTGGAAGCACCTTGACAACAATGCCGTGATTACTCGAAGCCAACATGGGTTTGTCAAAAACAAGTCCTGCCAGACGAATCTGATCTCATTTTTTGATCAAGTCACCTCCCTTGTGGACCGTGGGAATGCTGTGGACATCATATACCTAGACTTCAGCAAAGCTTTCGGCAAAGTGCCCCATGATCTCCTGATGAGCAAACTAGCTCCAAGTGGGCGAGACGAAACAACGATCCGGTGGATCCACAGTTGGCTACAGGATCGAACTCAAAGAGTGCTTCTCAATGGGACCTTCTCAAGCTGGGGAGAGGTCACGAGCGGGGTACCGCAGGGCTCAGTCCTGGGCCCAGTGCTCTTCCACATTTGTATTAATGACTTGGAGGAGGAGGTGCAGGGAATGCTGATCAAATTTTCAGAGGTCACAAAATTGGGCGGGATAGCTAATACCCTGGAAGACAGAAACAGAATTCAAAGTGATCTTGACAGACTGGAGCACTGGGCAGAAAACAACAGAATGACATTTAATAGGGATAAATGCCAAGTTCTGCACCAAGGAAAAAGAAACCAAATGCACAGTTACAAGATGGGGGATATGTGGCTCAACCACACTACAAGTGAGAAGGATCTTGGAACTGTTGTCGATCACAAGCTGAATATGAGCCAACATTGTGATGTGGCTGCAAAAATGGCAAATGCTCTTTTGGGCTGCATTAATAGAAGCATAGCTTCCAAATCCTGGGAAGTCCTAGTTCCCCTCTACTCAGCACTGGTTAGGCCTCATCTGGAGTACTGTGTCCAGTTCTGGGCACTGCACTTTAAGAAGGATGCAGACAAACTGGAGAGGGTTCAGAGGAGGGCAATGAGGATGATCAGGGGACTGGAAACAAAGCCCTGTGAGGAGAGACTGAGATAACTGGGCATGTTTAGCCTGGAGAAGAGAAGACTGAGGGGAGATAGGATGGCGCTCTTCAAGTCCTTGAAAGGTTGTCACAGAGAGGAAGGCCAGGATGTCTTCTTAATCATCCCAGAGTGCCGGACATGGGCTGAAGTGACAGGAAGCCAGATTCCGGCTGAACGTCAGGAGAAATGTCCTGACTGTAAGAGCAATACGACAATGGAACCAATGACCTAGGGAGGTGGTGGGCTCTCCCTCACTGGAGGCCTTCAAGACGAGGCTGGACACCCACCTGTCAGGGATGCTCTGACTCGGATTCCTGCACTGAGCAGGGGGTTGGACTCGATGGCCTTGTAGGCCCCTTCCAACCCTGCTATTCTATGATTCTATGAAAATTGGCGGTGGGAAGAAGATGAAGCCCGGATGCCAAATTTTAAAAGTGGATGGAGAGATGTAATTGTCGGGAGGTCGCCCCTGCTGCCTTCTGAGATCCTCAGGTAGCCGGAATGAACACGCAGACAATAGGGCTCTTTTCCAAGGATTTAGTCCCATTCAACCTAATGACGCTTTCAGATGCTAATTGCTTGATCCTCCGAGTGAGACCTAAGGGAGCTGCCTACTCGGGGGTTCTAACCTTAGGAATCAGTTGATCTCTGT
This sequence comes from Heloderma suspectum, assembly GCF_057233095.1. Lineage (NCBI taxonomy): Eukaryota > Metazoa > Chordata > Lepidosauria > Squamata > Helodermatidae > Heloderma > Heloderma suspectum. The sequence continues at coordinate 47,829,829 of NC_139475.1, read as the reverse complement.
TTGGAGGGGAAGGCGGGAAGCCTCTGTACTTATGGGCTAGGAGGAGAGAGTCCACCCCTTTCCCATGGGGCATCGGGGCCGTTGCACCAAGCCCCACTGCCGTCGCGCCAAGCGGGCTGAGCGCTTCCTCTCAGCGCCCGCCATCTCCTGCTTGACGCTGTGCCGGCGCCTAGCGTCCAGAAACTGCTGTTGCGCCTCCCTCTCCCTGCCAGAGTCACTATCACTCTCAGGAATGTGAATCAGGAGGGGCTTTCCCCCAGGCTACTCCTCTGAACAGCACGTGGGTTCCTCTCCTATGGTTTCTATCTCTTCCTCAGAATCAGAACTGCTTTGGGGCTGTCTGGGCTCCCATCCAACCCTGACAGTAATATGGTAGCCACTGGCTGAAATGGCATTGGACTGGTCAAATTTAATCTCCTGGGCCAGTTGCTAGACTAGAAGTATGTAGATACACACAGACACGTACATACCAAGGGAAGCTCAGAAGGCAGCAATGAGGGAGAGGGCCGTTTCAGTGGTGGCCCCCCATATGTGGAACAAGCTTCCCAATGAGGTCCGCCTGGCACCAACATTGTTATGTTTTCGGCGCCAGGTTAAGACCTCTCTCCTTTCCCAGGCATTTGACAGCACATGATGAGTTTTAACTGGTCCTGGATGTGTCTTTAGTCATGACTGACTGTTCAGAGTTGTTTTTAGTTATATGTTGTTTGTATCTATTGCCTGTGTGCTTTTATATAAATGGCTTTTAAACTTTTTTATATTGTATTTTAATGTTTTAACTTCTGTAAACCGCCCAGAGAGCTTCGGCTATGGGGCGGTATAGAAATGTCATAAACTGTGTGTGTGTGTGTGTGTGTGTGTGTGTGTGTGTGTGTGTATGTGTGTGTGTGTGTGTGTGTGTGTGTATATATATATATATATATATATATATATAATTATCAACAACCTCAGATATGCAGATGATACCACCCTAATGGCAGAAAGCGAAGAGGATCTAAAGAGCCTCTTGTTGAGGATGAAAGTGCAAAAGCTGGTTTGAAACTCAACATTAAAAAAACTAAGATCATGGTATCTGGCCCTATCACTTCCTGGCATATAGAAGGGGAAGAAATGGAAGCAGTGACAGATTTTTCTTTCTTGGGCTCGAAGATCACCGCAGACGGTGACTGCAGCCATGAAATTAAAAGACGCTTGTTCCTGGGGGAGAAAGCTATGGCAAACCTGGACAACATAGTAAGAAGTAGAGACATCACCTTGCTGACAAAGGTCCGTCTACTCAAGGCTATGGTTTTCCCAGGAGCAACGTATGGCTGTGAGAGCTGGACTGTAAGGAAGGCTGAGCGCCGAAGAATCGATGCTTTCGAACTGTGGTGCTGGAGAAGACTCTTACGAGTCTCCTGGACTGCAAGGAGGTCAAATCAGTCCATCCTAAAGGAACTCAACCCTGAGTGCTCATTGGAAGGACAGATACTGAAGCTGAAGCTCAAGTATTTTGGCCACCAAATGCGAAGAGAAAAGTCACTGGAAAAGACCCTGATGCTGGGAAAGACTGAAGGCAAAAGGAGAAGGGGATGGCAGAGGATGAGATGGCTGGATAGCATCACCGATGCAATGAATATGGACTTGAGCACGCTCCGGGAGAGAGCGCAGGACAGGAAGGCCTGGCGTGCTGTGGTCCACGGGGTCATGAAGAGTCGGACACAGCTTAACAACTGAACAACATATGAGTCAGACACAGCTTAACGACTGAACAACATATATATATATATATATATATATATATATATATATATATATATATATAAATAAAATCTCTGTATTCATTGGTATTTCCCTGCTTTCTATAAGATGCATGAAAAAGCACCTTTCAGGAGAAGAGGCACTCTTCACATGCTCACAGGCACCATGTCCTTGTTTCTGTAAAAAACAAAATAACCCACACCACTCTGCTTCTTTGGCAAAGGAAAGTTTGTTGGTGGACTCACACAGTTTGCCCTTACAAGCACCTCTTTTCAAAATGTTTTGATTGTTTTAATTATGGCACCAGACTGGACCGTTGTTCTAACAGAACTGAAGTGTTCAACCTCCAGCCCACAGGTCCCATTGTTTGATGGATTCCAGCTTTTGCATGGTCCCTCCCCCATTCTAAAAGGCCAAAATGCCTCTCCTAAAGTGAGTGAGTGGCAGTCAAAGCTTTCAGCGTGCTTTATTTTTTGCATTTTGGCACTGCCCGTTTGCCTCCAGCTCCGCCCCCATCTGGGATGCGGCCCCCAAGAGCTGAAAGAGGTTCTGCACCCTTGAAATAGAGGACTCCTTTAGAGGGAGGATGGTGTCCTGTGAAGAAGGCCACCTGGCTACCCTATGATTCTTAGTTCAATTATCACCATCAGTTCCACGGCACTTTTTACAGAATCGCATCAGGTCCCTGCCCCACGGACCCTACAGTCTTGAAATGCCAGGTCTTGAGTTGGGTTCACGGGTGTGGGGGGAGAGTTATTAGTTTGGCAAAAGGGGGAAATGGTAAGCGGGAAATGGACACGCTTGGACTGCTCCAGTGACCCTCTCTTGTTTTGCACGCCTGGGGCATATCTAGATTTGGGTCAACTGCAGTCTAGCTTTGCGACTTGGGTGGGGCGCATGTCTCACATGAGTGTACTTGTTTATCTCTCTGTTTGGCATGCTTTGAAACTGGGATGGGCAGGTCTCCACCCTGTTCTCTAGACGGTGGCCCCAGGGGCTGTAAATACATATTTGCTGTGTGAAAGAGCCTCCAGATAAAACTGGACCCCAAGTAGCAGGAGTGGATAGGTGTGGTGCATGCATATTCCACAGGGGTGTTGAACATGAAGTCCAGGGGCCAAATGTGGAATGTGGCCCCTGAGTGCTCCTCCGAAATGGAATTGGGCTCTCAAGCTGAAAGGGATTCGACAATGCCTGCTCTGGAGTTACCTGAATGTTATACCATTCTTAATGGACATTTACTGACTACCCTTCGACTAATTTTGCCCTCACAACGACCCTGTGAGGGAGGCTGGGCTGAGACAGCGTGACGGGCCCAAGGTCTCACCACTTGTGTGGTGTAGTGGCTAGAGTGTTGGACTGGGAGCCGGGAGATCCAGGTTCTAGTCCCCACTCAGCCATGGAAGCTCACTGGGTGACTTTGGGCCAGTCACAGACCCTCAGCCCAGCCTATCTCACAGGGTCGATGTTGTGAGGATAAAATGGAGGGGAGGAGGAGAACGTAAGCCACCTTGGGTTCCTTGCAAGAGGAAACAGGCGGGACATAAATGCAATCAATCAATCAATTCGACCCCCCCCCAGTCCAGAACATCTTCCCGGTGAGCTGCGATCCTTCCCCTCAGTGTAAGATTGTGGTCCTCATGGATCAAAATAAAGGGCTGATTGAAACAGGAAGCTCCCCAGCAGAGCAGAACGGGGTCTTTTGCACAACTTGCTCCCTTTTAACTGGAGAAGTCGGGGATCAAACACGGGCCCTTCTGCACATAACGCCATCCTGTCCTTTTTTCCTTATCAGAGAAAACATGGGCAATTTTCTCCATTTTTGTTTCACTCACCTGGAACACAGTCTGGTAGGGACAGCCAGATGATTATACTCTTTCAGGTGTGGCAACCCAGCTGTAACCCTTGGGGAAGGATGGAAACAAAGCAATCCGTTTCGTTACTGTTGTGCAGGGACAGGTTTTGGGGAACAGGGAGATGTGGGGGGATTGGAATGCACGCTTGCAATCATCCACCTGCATGGGCTGAAATTCCATGCACTCTCATGCACAGACACATGCTCCAGTGTCAATGGGTGCTTGTATGTGGGACTGTGTTTGTGATACAGAACTGCAGAGGAGTGGAGAGAGATGTTTGGGGGCCCTCATTTCCCAACCAGCGTAGGCAGAGAGGCGGAGTAAAGAGGGAAGTACATGCTGGGAACTGGCTGTCTTTGCCATTTCTCCTCCTCTCCCTGCTGCGCACGGCGCATGCTGACTCACCCGGCCTGACGCCACTGGAGAACCACAAGGCTTCCCTCCAGCTAAGCTCGCCTTCTCCCTCTCTCTCTCTCTCCCTCTGCCCCCCCCCCCCGTCATCCTCCCAAGATGATTTCTTTCCCCATCAAGGGGAACATAAGCACATAGCCCGGCCCATGCTCCCAAGGAACAAAATAGCCATAGACAAAGAGAGTGCTGTATCTGTGAGAGAGAACGCAAGCAGGCTAGAGAAAGCAGGTTGTGACTGAGAGAAAATTTAGAGAAGTTGTCTGGAGGACTCTGAGAATGTACAGAGTGCAATTCTCATTATGATTGTTATTATTCAAATCACACACACGGTGCAAATTGATACTTTTTTAGACAATACTTTGATTCCTTTAAATTTACCCAACTGGGAGGCGATGAAGAAGATTTTGAGTTAAATTTGAGACATTCTAAAGATATGATTATCTGTGGTCTCAATGGTCTCATCGATTTCAGCTTAAACTCAGATCTGGTTTGAAAACCTTACATGGTTCCACATATGAAGATGCGTTGCTGGTGTAATCGGGCAACATGTTACAAAAAGCAGGTAGGTGGGCGGTGAATGGGGGGGGGACCTGAAGATGGTGAAGTCACACTAACTGCATGTTCAGAGTCCCAAGATGGGTCTACGTCCCCTATTCCTCCTGCCTAACACACACACAACTTGCTTTTTATAACCCTGTGTCTGATGAAGAACCCTGGAGATCTCAAAAGCTTGCACATTTTTGGGTGATCTTTCGGTTGGCTGAAAAATGCTGTGACACTAACGTGGCTTTTGGAATTTTACTTACAGTCAACCCGGGCTACCTTTGCTTTTTGTGGATAATAAGAATGAACATGATAGTAATGGAAAGATTACACCTGAGCATACCCAGAGTTGCTTATGTGTCAGCCTGTCTCTGTCAAATTCTGCACGGATGTTGTCTGCATTTTTCTTGGGAACCGTCTCGGGGACGGGGGGGGCAGTGGATTGTGGGTGCCGTTCCTTCTGCCCCACCCATGGGTTGATTTCCCATGCCTCAGCAATTTGGCACTGGCAGAATACACCCCAAACACTCTTGGAGGGAGACCCAGAAAGAACCCATCTCAACTGCCCAGCAGGGGAAACGCCCTGTTTTATGGGGTGGAACATGGGGTGTTTCACCCCACAAAAGGGGGAAAGGTTGAGATCAAGGAACAATCTGTGCAGGGGGCCCTAATCCTAGAGATGTGGGAAGCTGAACTGCTCAGGCTGTGGGGAGAACAGTCTGCACATGTTCAGAGGCACACGTTTTGGCTATGTTGACACAGGTCCTGGAGTTGAACACCCGAGCTGACATGAAATCTTGCCTGGAAACACAAAGAAACATGAGATAAACAAAGGGGCATCACATTGGTCTAGGAGCTTATGTGTGTGCGTGCGGGAGCATGTGTGGTTATGAAGGACATGCATCTATGCTCAGAGGCACTATCAGCAATTGAGACCAGGGACGACTTGTGTTTTAGCCTCCTTAACCTAGATGCGTGGGGAGTTGGGCCAGTCAATATCTGTGTGTATGTGCAAAACACTTTGCGCATGTTCAGAGGCACACTTCTTTGGTACGATGCCACAGGTCCTGGAGCTGAGCTGAAATCAAAGCTAGGTTCTAGCTGCAATATTCTATGTTGTGGATATGAAGGGGAAAACACACACACACATTCTTCCCGTGATTAGAGGTGTTATCAGGGCCTAGGGAATCAGTTCTGGGCCAGGACATGGGGCATGGAATGACAAGGATAAGTGTGCCTCTGAGCTCGTGCAGAGGTCATTTCTCTCCCAGCCAAGGAACTGCAGATATTCCTCCCATCTGTGGGATCAGCTCTTATTTTATAATGTGTGTCTTTCCTGATAGGTACTGGCAAGCCCACAGACGCACACAGTCACTGGTATCTGGCGGACAAACATCATAGAACTATCTATTCCCAATAATCTTTGGGGTTTCCTGGAATGGAGAGGCCCCGGGGACACAAATCGATGTGCCCCATGCTCCCTCCCCTCCTCTGCAAGCAGGTTGGTTGTGATTACACAGCAGTGAAGGAAACGTACTCAGCACATTCTCAGAGGGCATGATCTCCTTCATCATCACGGAGAGCCAGTGTGGCATAGTGCTTAGATTGTTGGACAGGGACTCAGGAGACCTGAGTTCTAGTCCCTGCTCAGCCGTGAAGCTCACTGGGTGACTTTGGGCCAGTCCCCAGCATTCAGCCTAAGCTACCTCGCAGGGTTGCTGTGAGGATCAAGTGAAGGGAGATCATGTCCTCCTTGCAAGAGGAAGAAAGGCAGGAAGCAAATGTAATAATAAATACATTAAATAAATAAAAATCCCTTCCTCACATGGGCTCTGCCTCAAAGGAAGACTTCCCTTTTTCACCACTGGGGTCAGCTGAGGTCTCTGGCCGCCACGTGGCGGAGGGTTGGCACAGAGCTCTGTGGCTGTGGGAAAGCTGCGATCCAAGGCTGACTCACCGTCAACTCTGTGGGCTTCTGAGTCACACCTCAGCAAGAGACAGAGGGAGGGGAGACAGAGGCTAATGGAGCAGGGAACACCGGGACACGCAAATGGAAAAGCACACGCACATGCCCCTGCACTCTGCACATGCCCATGCTCTCGGGCCCCACGTCGGCACACAGAGGGGAGACTGGGTGCGCACTTGGCGTTGTTGACTCTGTGCTAATTTAAAGAGGAGAAGGAGAAGGAAGATTTCTCTACCCAGGAAACATCGCCATTCTGCAACCCATCTGGGATGTTTTTATTCTCCATAATTCGGAACAGAAGAAGCTGCCTTATAGCGAGTGACAATATCGGTCCATCTAAGCTAGTGTTGCCTCATTTAACTGGTGCCTTTGGCATACTCTTCCACTAAGCCATGGCATTTCTGCTAAAAGTAAGATTCTAGTCCTCATGGTTCTAAATAAAGGGCTGGTTGAAAGAGGAGCCTGTCTCATGCCAGGTCAAAACTATTCATCCACCTAGTCCAGCATTACTGGCTCTGACTGGCAGCAGCTTTCCAGGTTCTGAGGCACAGAGGGGTCTTTTCATCAAGCTGCTGCCTTATCGTTTCTTAAAGTGGCTCTGCGGGGATCAAACCTGGGACCTTCTGCATGCAAAGCAGGGCCTTGACCACCGAGCTCTCCACAGTGTATTCCGCTCATGCTGGTTACTGATTTCACTTATGTCCAACCTTTGCTCTCAAGTAGCTCATATACGGCTCTCCCTGTCACCCATTTTATTTGCACAACAACCCTGCAAGGTAGGTGAGAGAGAGAGAGAGAGAGAGAGAGAGAGAGAGAGAGAGAGACTAGTCTAAAGTCCCTCAGGCTGCAATCCTATACACAGCTGCAAAAGAGTCGGTTTGACTGAACTCAGTGGGTTTTACATCTGAGTATATGGTCAGAGGATCACGCCGTCTGTGAGCTTTGCAGCTGGCAGGGGTGGATTTGAACCTGGGTCCCTTCACCATTGTCATCACTGCATAACACTGAAGGGGTTTATGTGTGTCTGAGGAATTAAAATTTAAAATAATAAATAAATTCCTTTATTATATTTCTTTGTTACATTTTATTTCTTTATTACATGTATGCTTGGCTTCTCCCCTCCCCGCACTTCTGGCTGCTGCACCCGCCCCAAATAAAATAAAATTGCCCCCATCCCAAATTCCACAAAAAGCCCAGAATGGCAGGGGAGTTTGGAAGCCAGCCAACCTCTTCTGCCAAGCTTCCCTCCTCACCAAAATTTGGTCTGTAATTAAAACCGCCCACGTTTGGGGCTTGGCCAGCTGCCGGGGGTGTGTGTGTGCCCAGGCTCTGGGCTGTATCACCCATCTCTGCCCCAGACAGCTCCGTCACACTGGATGTTTTCCCCCGCCCCACACGAGCCTTCATCAAAACCAGAAGCAAAACATTGGTGGTTCCCACCTTCCTCCGCCACAGCCTGCGGAAGAACTCTGTGTGACTCCAAAGCTCACCCGTTGCCACCTTTCCACCTCCGCCCCAGCCGGTTCAACTCCACTAGATGCTTCCCCGGCCTGCCTGGCCAAACCTGACTTCAGAGCTTCTGCCACTACTAAACCCAGCCCTCTGCCCCCCCCCCCGCCCCAAACCAAGTTGGTGTCCAACTGTGTGAGTTTAGGGTCCAAATGAAGTGCTGGATTGCCAGCGTTTCTCTCCCAGCCCTGCATTTGACAGGCATAAAGGTTGTTATTTTAGCTGGCACAGAGGTTTTGTCATTCCTCAAGCAGTGACGGAGAGGGTCTCTGTCCATGTGCAGAGGCACTGTTTCCCCCTGTACTGCTTACCTGAGCCCTTGAAGCCACGAAAGCAGCGGAGGGGAGAGAATTGGGTTACAGCAATACCACCCCCATTCTGCAACGGCTTGGAAATCTCAGGGTGGGAGGGGGGACGCTGAACATCGGGACATTTGCGTCGGCGGCATGCTCAGAGGCAGCCTTGCTGTGAGGGAGATGAGTTGGATTGCAGGTGGGGGTGGTGGCCTAGTCAGACACAGGCTGACTCGACCCCTAAGGCACAATCTGCTGCAGAGGGGCTGTAACCCGAGCCCTGTTGAAATGAACACGGCATGGGGGGAAGGGCTGCGGCTTTTCGGCACTCTGCACGTGCTCCAGGTAATGCCGTTCTTTGATCAATGGAAGGCTTGCTGTGTTAATTGTTCAGGTTCCAGAGTCATTCAGGCCTGGAATCTTATTGAGACTGGTTGCTTCTCAGTGCCAGCTCCAGTTTTGGGGGGCTGCTGGGCAAAGACCCCTCCAAGGGCCAGAGCATGCTTTTTTTAATTGACAGATGACACACCCGTGTCAGAATCGCATGGGTATCACCCTAGGAGAGGCATTCTCTTCTGGGCAAAAGAAAAAGGTGGTGGGATGCCATCTTTAAGATGGCACGAGACATCTGCAGTGTTTTAAAGTACTTCTTTGAGAAATCTTTTTTAAAAATCTAATCTGTGTCGTATATGTTGACGTATGCCACCTTTTTAGTCGATTGGAAGTTTTAAAAATAATTACAAGACAAGTTACAAGATGGGGGATACGTGGCTCAACCACACTACAAGTGAGAAGGATCTTGGAACTGTTGTCGATCACAAGCTGAATATGAGCCAACAATGCGATGTGGCTGCAAAAAAGGCCAATGCTCTTTTGGGCTGCATTAATGGAACCATAGCTTCCAAATCCCGGGAAGTACTAGTCCCCCTCTACTCAGCACTGGTTAGGCCGCCTCTGGAGTACTGTGTCCAGTTCTGGGCACCACACTTTAAGAAGGGGGCAGACAAGCTGGGGAGGGTTCAGAGGAGGGCGACGAAGATGATCAGGGGACTGGAAAAAAGCCCTTTGAGGAGAGACGGAAAGAACTGGGACTGTTTAGCCTGGAGAAGAGAGGACAGGATAGATCTGATAGCACTCTTCAAGGACTTGAAAGGTTGTCCCAGAGAGGAAGGCCAGGATCTCTTCTCGATCATCCCAGAGTGGCGGACACAGAATGATGGGCTCAAGTGACAGGAAGCCAGATTCCAGCTGAACGTCAGGAAGAACTTCCTGCCTGTTAGAGCAATATGGCAATGGAACCAGTGACCTAGGGAGGCGGTGGGCTCTCCCGCACTGGAGGCGTTCAAGACGAGGCTGGACAGCCCCCTGTCGGGGATGCTCTGACCTGGATTCCTGCATTGAGCAGGGGGTTGGACTCGATGGCCTTGTAGGCCCCTTCCAACCCTACTCTTCTATGATTCTACTTTTATTTTTTTAAATAAACTGATACATAGGTGATGCGATTCACACAACACAGCACTCCAAAAGAAAACGAACAACCAATGATAGATAGCGCACTCAGTTTATACATTTATAGAATTTTAAAATTATGAACAGATTTTGAAATGTGGAACGTTTAGGCAAAAAGCACCAGCTTCAGTTGCAAATAAGAGGAGGTGACAATGCCACTTATAAACTGAGCCAGAACCAATCAGGAACAGGTTTTCTTATTTTTTTTTATTGTAATTTGACTAGAAGGGTTTTTAGCCTGGTGCAAAAAAGACTTCGAAATTAAAGAGTTCAGTCTCTTGGAATTTGCTTTGAGCACCCAAAGAACTGAGCAGTCACCACAGTCCTCTGTGCAAAAAAATCCACTCCTGGGAACCCTAAACTTTCCTCATTCCAGCAGAATTGTGTAGGGCGGGGTGGTGGTGGTGGTGTCATTTTGTGGCTACAGCTGTTCAAGTCAGAAATCTTTGCCAAACTCTTGCAAATTGCCCAGGGATCTACTAGGGGATCCCAAACCTCCTTACACCTGCCCCTGTATTAAGTATTGCTGCCTATTATTATTATTATTATTATTATTACAGCTGTACTACAAAGCGTTACAGAAGGGTTGTACACTTGACCACAGTGCTCCTGGTAGAACACCCAGCATTCAGGGGGGATTACTCGCCTCTAAAAGGACGTTTCTGAATCCATTTGTTGGAGATAAAAAATGAGCTATGCCTCCAGATGTTGGTGGACTACATCTCCCATCATCCCTGACCAGCAGGGGCTGATGGGGGTCAAAGTCCAACAGCATCTCAAGGGGTGCACATTCCTCAGCCCTGCAGTGGTTTGTGGGGTTTTCTTGGGCTGGGGGGTGATATGAATATCCAGGACTATCAACTCTAATTGGCAGCTCTGAACTTTTTGAGCCAGAGGTGGCAGGAACTGAATCCAGGACCTTCACCTTACTCCATAAAATATTTTGTGTTGTTTTCAGCAGCAAGTTAAAACATTCCTGTTCACCAGGGCATCTGACGTTTTTTCGTGTTTCTTGGATCGGTGCTTTTGCTTGCTGGTTGAATAGGTTTTTATGCCTCCGATCTTGAAAATGGCACAGTTGCCAATGCCATTATATTGTGTTTCTTTTTATCATTTTATGTATCCCTTGTGGACGAAAGGCGGCTTAGATATTTTAAGATAAAATAAAGTCCTTTGACAGTCACTCCCTGGCCTGCCCTGCAGCAAGGCGCGAATTCCCATTGCTGCTTCCTCTTTCCAGTTCTCTGCCCCAAGGAGCGAAATGAACCACTGAAGACTGATGCCATCCGAGGGTCGGTGGTCCGGAGGAAAAGAGGTGGGGCTAAAGAACAGGCGCATGCCCTTCCAGGGAAGCCCAGAGGGCTGCATTCTGCGCCCCTGTTATAAAGGTAACAGGTGAGAGAAGTATCTATTCCCGCCTCGCCCCAGGAGACTCCCCCCCCCCGCCCTTTAAAGGGTGAACTATTGCTGGCTTCTGAGAAGGGAGGGCGGGAGCTGTGAGGTTGGCTACTGGGTGGAGGTCCCTCTCTCAGGAAAGCTGGGCAGGGCTGCGAGCCCAGGACGTCCTGTTCCCTGCGCTGCAAAGCAACACTGACCGCCCCCCCTCCGCCACAAAAAACTTTCCACACTGCGCAACACAAGAATAACATCGTGTTGAGACAGAGGTTGATGGGGAGTGATGTCAACTGCTGCCGTCAAGAACATTCTCTGCGCAACTTCTGAAAAAGAGGTACCGGGCCTTTCATCGCTGGCCGGCTGCACTCCCCTGGGCAGGAGAGGGCAGCCAGGTTGCCACCTGACCAGCAAAAGCCCCACCTGGGGTGCTCCTGCGTTTTTAACAGATGCTTTGCCTACCGAAACCCACAGGGTGCCTTTCTAGCGGGGCGGAGGTATGTATCACCCATCGCCTGCTCACAGCTGAAGACTGAGCTGCTGTTAAACGGCAGAGGAACAGGGGCAGATAAAAAGTTGGCAATCCTGCATTCATTCCATTGACACTGCATCTTTCTTCAGTGGACTGCATGCTGCTTAGAGTCAGTATCAAACCATAACTCGAAGTCTATAGATGACTGATTCCCTGATCAATAGATCATTTACTTATTATTATTAGATGTCTATCTCACCATTATTAGGTGGATTAAAATGTAGTAAATAAATAAAGTAATGAATAAATATTTTTTTCTTCTTGCATGGAGCCCACATCAGCTTTGCACGATTCTCCTCCTTCTCTCCAGTTTATCCTCACAACAACTCTGTGAGGTAGGTCAGGCCCAAGAGACTGGCCCAAAGTTACCCAGGGAGATCCATGGCTGAGGGAGGATTAGAACCTGGGTCTCCTGAGTCCCAGACCAACACTCTAACCACTAGACCACACTGGCTCTCTAGACAGACAGATCTATAAATGATACAGATGACTGATTGATCAATCTATCAGATAGACATATCTTTTTCGGCTCCAAAGTACACAAAGCTCTTCATAGAACAAGTTAAAAAATCAAAAACCTAAATTCAAGACACACCCAGCCATTAGGGTTTCCAATCTCACCCCTCCTTTTCCCCCCTGGAAGGGCATCTCACACCACAAACAGCCAAGCCCCCAAACTAGTGAAACTGTTCCCTGTTCATGGCATCCACATGCCAGGGGTGGAATGTGAAATTTCCTTTGCTTCATTTCTGCCTGCAGGGCAGTGGCTGTTAAAGTCACAGGTGCCCTGGCAGAAGGGAGCAGTTGACAACCTTCCTAACGTAGGATAAAGCCTTGGCACAGTGCCAATTAAGACCCCCCCCCCCCACCCCAACTGAGAGGTACTGGGTTTTTCTATTTTCTTAATTCAACCCATCCCTCCTCTCAGACTAGTTTTAGCTAATTCATCCACTCCCCCTCCCGCCCAGCTGCCTACTAAAACAGTAGCTAAGGAAGCCAACCACAAAAAAAGATAAGTGACTCGGCCTGTGAGCAAGAGTCCAGCTGAGCTGGATGGATTAAGGGGGAAATTAAGGGAATTAATTCTGTATGAGGTTGCCAACTCTTTTACAGCTCCCACTCCTGTCCAAAATTCCAAAGGCCTCCCTGGACTCCATTTTCTCCCCCTGCCCCTTTCTTGCCTATCCGTTTGTTTCTGGGTGGCAAGCCGCTTGTGGACAAAAGGCAGAGGAGCACTGCCAGGTGGAAAAGTTGGCAACCCTGAATCCCTCTGGCACAGGGACTGAGCAGCACTGCAGAGGCTCCAGCCATCCAAAGTGGGGGTGCTGTGGCTGGCTTTGGATTCAGTGATGGTGGTGGAGGGAGACGCATGCACACAAAAGGCTTGGCCGTGCGTTGCCAGCTGCATCAGCGAGGCGGGCGCATGACGCATGGTTAGCTGTGGGTCGCAGCTGTATATAGCGACAGGCCTCTTCCTCCGCACCCCACACCCTGCTTTGACTGACTAAACCGAATGACTGAAAAGTCAAGGACAAATGGTGTGTGTGCATGTTCCATGGGGAGGGATGGAACTGTTCTATGAGGGGCTCTCTCCCTGCCCCCCGCTACACCGCTCAACCAGAACTCTACACTCTGGCTTCATTTCTAGGAAGCTGTTGCTATGCGGCAAGGCCCCAAGACCCAAGCACAGCGGCTGTGGAGGGCTTCAGGCTGGGAGAGGGTCTGACCTCAAGGTGGAAGTGTGGGGCGGTGGGGAGCTCTCAGGACCCCAGAAAGACATCTCACCCTACTGGAGAAGACTGGAGGCTTCTGTGCCTGTGCCATGTGCTGCCTGGGGGCAAAACGCTGACGGGCAATTTTGAGGCCCCTTTCTTATGGCCCTTTGACATGGAACCAGACTTGGACTGGATATTTTTCAAACAGGGGACCCCTTCAATGCTGATGGGCATTGAAGTCCAAAGCAACGGGAGGGCAGCAAGTTGGCGAAGGCTGCTATACCCTTGACTGGTGGTGGCTCACCCCTGGAAACAGGGGGCATTCCCACCTGCTACCAGATCTTTTTAAGTGGATGTGCTGGGATTTGAACCTGGGACCTCGTGCATGCAAAACCCCTGAGCTGCAGCTACTGCCCATCTTGAGTATTGATCCCCTTATTGGCTGCATTTGTACACTGCCCAGGAACACTGGGTCAAACCCAAAGTACATCCTTCTTAGAGTAAACCCATTGAAATGAGTGGGATTTTGCTAGTTATGATTTGCTGAAGTCCTATGCATTTCAGTGGGTCTACTCTAAGCAGGACTTACATTGGATTTTACCTAACACGTCCTTTGGGTGTGAGTTTGTTTTTGGATAGTGGTGATGTTGATGTTGGGGTGGGGAGAAAGAGTGTAATAGCAGACATTCCCCCTTTCCCGCAACACCTGCGTCATAAACCTTGTGTGGGCTACAGTGAAGACAGCGGTAGGAACATTCCATGCACTCTAAGTGGAGATGTGGCAGTGGGGGGGGGTTCGAGGGGGAGATAATGGGAACAGCAAGTGACACAGGGTGAGGGAGCTTTTGCTGCAGCAGTAAGTAGCAAAGCTTTCCTTGGTTTCGACTTCTGCTTGCTTTCCAAAGAGAGACAACTGAAGCCCCTGTCCTGCCCCCACCCACAAATAATAAAATAAAATCTATGTCTCAGAAAGCAAGGAATGGCCAATCTCAATCTGTGCCAGGAGGTGATGTGTTTTTTCTCGGAATGAGAAAGAACAGTGCCTCTGGGCATGCTGAGAATTCTGAGAATGCTATTCCACCCATAACCCCCAAGCTGCTTTTAGCAGGAGTGATTTGGTGGTGGAGGAAAGGCACTTGGTGTATGCTCAGAGGACACCCCTTTCCTTAATTACAGCTTTCCCACTGAGCTATAGCATGGAAATCACAGTGCCAAAGCAACATCCTTTATATACAGTGCTCTGCCTTTATGGCCTTTCCTGTCTCTTTCAGTGTCATTGGACTTCAACTCCCAGGTCAACTAGGGCTGAGGAGAATTCAACAACAGTTGGAGGGCCACATGTTCCCCACCCCTGGTTTATATGTTCCTCTCCTCTCCTTCATCCCATGCTCATGACAACCCTGCAAAGTAGGTTAGTCACAGGCCTGAGACCACCTGGTGCTCTTTGTGGCTGAGTGGGGATTTGAACCTGTCTCTCTTTTGCTCTCCCCCCACCCCTGGCCCCTGGTCTGACACGCACAGCCAACCTTTCCCAACTGGCCATGGGTTAGAAAAGACTGCACTAACCACTACACCACCCTATCAGGGCAGTCTTCAGAGTGGAACGGACAAATCTGTTCATGATTAAAACAGAAATTCCATGCATCTCACCCTAGTGAGATGGCCCTTCAAAGCAGAGGCCTGTCCGCTGTAAAGCAGGACACCTGACCTCCCAAAAGTTGCCACCTGACTTCCTGGCCCTGTGCCCAGCTGCAGCCGAGGGAGACGAAAGGGCTAGCAAGGCCCTTCCGCCAGCCCCACTGAAAGACCCCTTGCTTTTTTCCTCTTCCCTCCCCGTCCCTTTTTGCTTTTGTGTCGTGACTTTCGTTTGCAAATCTATGGAGAGGGACAGCTGTCAACCTCTGAGAGAGGAGTGTGTTTGGCATAATCCTGGATATCTGTAGTACATCCTAATTCTTCCTTGTTTGTTTTAAATAAAACTTTACACGCTGTCGATCCAAATTGAGAGCCAGTGTGGTGTAGGGGTTCAAGTGCTGGACTGGGACTCGGGAAACCTGGGTTTGAGTCCCCACACGGCCACAAAACTCACTGGGTGACTTTGGGTCAGTCACCGATTCTCAGCCTAACCTACCTCACAGGGCTGTTGTGAGGATCAAGTGGAGGAGAAGGAAGATCATGTCTTTCTTGCAAGAGGAAGAAAGGTGGGATATAATGTAACAATATAATAATAATAATAATAATAATATATAATATAATCATTTAAATTCTGGAATACAAATGGCGGAGTTTTGCTACTTTGATATAAGTTATGCAAATGGAACATCTTTGCCTAATTCCTCTTGTTTTGCATAATTGATTCTGGTTCTGATCCTCAGAGGGGGCACAGGTGTGTCTCTGTGTGTGCATGCACATGTGTGTGTAAGGGCACTGACTCCTTGGGGGCCCCAACCTTTGAAAATCTCTTCTAGCTAGCGTCTGAAATTTCACATACCTCCATCAGGGCTAGAGCCTTGACTCGTTCATCTGGAATTCTGCTACCATATTCTACACTCTTTTTCTAAGCTCGTTTTCTGAATCGTGGCATGCACGCAGAGCTGGGCAGATCACAAGGAAGGGTGCACATGTGAGTATGTCTGAGAAGTGGGATTGGGGTGCACTTGTTTCAGAACAAACAAACAAAAAAATGGAACCAAATGGGAACCATTTGATTTGGGTTCTGGTCATTCTGAAACGAGTGCCATGAGTAATGAACGGGCGTGTTTCTCCTTACTCACATTTGTACTCATTCGTGGGTGGGAGCTTACCTTCCTCTGCTAGCAATCACAGCAGAATCAATTTTTGACCCCTGTGCCTGGGGGTGGCCATGTTATTTTCCCAGAATGCCCTGGATGTTGCACCCTTCCAGGGCTTTTGGAGAGGAAAGATGGCAGCTTCCAGGTCTTTTGAGCCGCTCCCCCAGAATGCACCAGAGCAATGCAAACGCTGGGGCCTTCTGGGAAAAATTAGGTGGCGGACATCAGGGGCAACAGATTGAATCAACTTTTGCTGTAGCCAGCGGCCAAGAACAAGTGAAAGAAAGAAAAGAAACAACTGCTGCGAATGCCACATCTCAAACCAAACGCAAGTTGACCGGGCGAATCGTGGCGTGAAATGGAAGGAGGCTCGAATAATGAGAGGGGACACAGTCACGAAACGAAAATCTTGGCTAGCCCTATCGAGAATGCCAGGAATGGGGGGCTAGTCCTGTTTGTGTGGATGCACCCTCCCACCACTCTCCTGGCCTGGACGTGAGACTGGCAACTTCTTCTCAGCTCATTCTGAAGGCATTCAGCTTTCCCCTCCCTGTTCCCTGCAGAGCCTCAGCTGCTTGCAGGGTGGTGGCGAAATCCCCCGCACTCCCCTCCCTGGGCCATGCAGGCACAAAGAGCGCCCTGTTAGAAGTCATGACGGGGAAGCGGGGATGATCTCTTCCTACCCCGGGAATGCGTGGGTGGGTGGGGAAAGGAAGGGGGCACCCCAGCTAGGTTGGTCCACCCCCTCCCCGGCTCCAGGCTGTTCTCTGATCTCATTGCCCAGGCATGTCAGGCTGGCCTCCTGGCTCTGAGCTTGCAGAGAGGCTTGCTGCAACATTCCTTTTCTGCGTAGACAATTTAAAAATCGCTGGACTCTTTTTGCATCTGGTGACCACCCTCGCCCCAAACGGTAGCGTCTCGCCCCTGCCCCAGAAGGCTGCCCGCCTGCTTAATGGAATCTTTTGCTGATTCGTCAACTGGTTTTAACTGATCGATTGAATCGGCGTAGGCTTGCGTAGCAGTGGAAGAATTTTGAAAGCTGGGTGGGGAAAACACACTTTTGCTGTTGTTGTTTTTTTTAGACAGTGCATGTATATATCTCACAGCTGGTGCCATTTTAGGAGAGGCTTTCCCCATTGTACAAAACTGAAAGGGGAATACCTCCTCCAAGATAGTGCCTGCTCTAATATATGTGAGAGTGAAGGGGGAATGCCCCTTTCAAGATGGGGCCCGTATGCCTCACCATGTGGCCCCAGGAGGCATTGGCACCATCTTAGAAGAGGCATTCCATCCCATGTAAGAGTGAAGGCAGATAGTACTTCTTTATAAGTAGTTGTATTAAACATAATTCACATTTTTAGATGGTGCAGAAGGCACCATCCCAGAAGAGGCATACTCTCCCATGTGAGACCAAAGGGGGAATCCCTCTTCTTTGATGGGGCCTTCTCTGAAACATGAACGCATTATCATGTGGCACCAGAAGGTCTTGCTGCCATCTTAGAAGAGGCATTCCCTCTCATGTGAGAGTGAGGGGGGAATGCCTCTTCCAAGATGGGGCCTGCCTTTAGCAGAGCTTCTTCTCATAAGTACTTGTATTAAGAAATTACTCACTTTAGTTTTAGATGTTGCATACAAATGTTGCAGCAGGGGCCTTCTTAGAAGAGGCATCCTCCCTTGTGCAAGAGTGGAGACAGAATACCTCTTTTAAGACCGTGGCTGAGCTCAGGGCATTCCTTGTTTATGGTCATGTTTTCTTTATTACAGTTTTATCCTGCCCTTCCTTAAAGAGCAGGGGCCTGCCCACCGCAGCACCCTTGAATCCCCAGGACAACCCTGTGAGGTAGGTTAGGCTGAGAGAATGCGGCTGGTAGTCACACAGGGTGCCATGGGGCTAGGGTGGCCTGTCACGCTTCAGCCAAAAAGAAGAAATGCATCACCAAAAAGGAAAAGAGGAGTGCCCAGTGTGAAATGGGGATTGGAACCCGTGTTAGCAGGCCTGAGGCCTAGATAATGGAACTCAGTTTATATGTGTGTGTTGCATTAAGTGAGGTGTTAAGGAGAGAAAGAATACTCCAGTTTTTGCTTCCCCTCAAACAGCCCGGCTCTGGAGCATACGCCGTGTTCCTGGCGTGCGACGCCAAGCCACCCACTAGGCGTCTGGCATAACATGGTTGTTCCCCATTTCTGACGGGCACAGACGCCAGGTGCCTCATCTGAGGAACTGCCGAACAGGCCGGCGTGGTGTGGGTGTCTCCCCGCCCCCCTGGTCTCTCTCTTGCTCTCTGTGCCATTGTTCGCCACATTCACCCCCCTTCCAAAGCACGAGGACAGTGGCTCCTCTCTAACTGCTGACACACTGCCTCCCAACCTGAATGGCCTAATTTCTGTATTTTCATCCTTTTTAAGCATTACATTTGTAGCCTGCCTTTACGCCAAGGTGCTTAAGGCAGTTACATAGTGCTCTGCACACACACAGACACACAGGGAGAGGGAGAGAGAGAAACAAACAGACACAGAGACATGCAAACACAGACACACACACAGATAGACACGCACACACATACACAGATACAGAGAGAGACACACACTCAGACACACAGATACAGAGAGAGAGAGAGAGAGAGAGAGAGAGACACACACACACACACACACACACACACACACTCAAGACACACACAGATACACAGAGAGAGACACACACACACAAACACACCAATTTTCCCCTCCCAAGAGCCTTGCAAGGTAGGCTGTGTTGAGAGAGGGTGATGTGCCCAAGTTTATGCAGCTTCATGGCTGGGTGGAAATCTGAACCTGGGTCTTCCCGCCCCTAGTCTCCCCACGTTGCCGCACGGAGCCAGGGCTCTGTAGAACTCGCATCTGGAACCTCCCCCTACCTCAAGTGAGAATTCTCCATTGCTTGCCCCCCTGAAACTTGCGGAGGAATACAGCTGAAGCTCTGAACATGTGCAGAGTGCGCTTCCCTCATCACCAAACAACCCTAAGCTAGCTCCCCCACTCCCCTTATCTGGGAGGGGGAGGAAAGGAATTCATGTTGTTTGGACCTTATTTATTTTAAAGCTCCGCCACACCACCTTCCCACAGAAGTCACCGAGGTGGAGCACAACCGAGCAAAACAAAATGATGATACCATGAAAACATATAAATCAGCCCCCAAACTGTGCCAGAACCTTAAAGCAACATTTCCCAAACTGCTCAGAGGGAGTTTTGAAATGATGCCAGGAAGAGAGGAAGCCGGATCAGCCTCTAAATACCACAGCAATTGCGAAACTGGTGTCTGACTCCCCTCCCCACCCCCTGCCGCCCCCCAGTCACACAAGCGGGCCTTAAGTGTTGCTTCAAAACAGTTGCCAAATTTTGAAATGGACGGGTTTTGTGGAACCCAGCCTCTGCTGTCGGGTGGTGCTTTTATTGCTGGGCCCTTGCGAAGGGTCATGCCACAAACCATGCTGGCCTTTCCCTGTTGTGCCCCTCTTTCGTTTTCTCCTCTGCATAAAAAAAAAGTCTCTACTCTTTCTTCTGATGAAAGGTTAGGCTAGGGGTGACCAACCTTTGGCCTGCAGGCCACTTGCGGCCCTCCAGTGCAGCCCTTGGAGCTAATTTCAAAAGCCCTCTGAAAGCAATCAGTTCAGACCCCTGGGAAGAGTGATCTGTTCCTCCCTTGGCAGCTGGCCGGGAAAGTAGGAAAAAAGAGCAGGAGAGAGAAAGAAAAGTGGGTGCTGCAGAAAGAGAAAGGGGGTGGCAGAGAGAAAAGGGGTAGCAGAAAGAAGGAAAGAAAGAGTGGTAGGAAGGAAGGAAGGAAGGAAGGAAGGAAGGAAGGAAGGAAGGAAGGGTGGCAGAAAGAGAGAAAGGAATGGTAGAGAGAAAGGGGGTGTCAGAAAGGAAGAGAGAAGAGAAAGGGGTGGCAGAGGGAAAGGGGTGGCAGAAAGAGAGAGAAAGAAAATGGGTGGCAGAGGGGGGGTGGCAGAAAGAGAGAGAAAATGGGTGGCGGAGAGAGAGGGGGTGGCAGGAAGAGAGAGAGAGAGAGAGAGAGAGAGAGAGAGAGAGAGAGAGAAAGGATGGCAGAAAGAGAGAGAGAGAAAGAAAGGGGGTGGCAGAGAGAAAGAAAGAATCATAGAATAGTAGGGTTGGAAGAGGCCTACAAGGCCATCGAGTCCAACCCCCTGCTCAAGGCAGGAATCCAAGTCAGAGCATCCCTGACAAATGGCTGTCCAGCCTCATCTTGAACGCCTCCAGTGTGGGAGAGCCCACCACCTCCCCAGGTCATTGGTTCCATTGTCGTATTGCTCTTACAGTCAGGAAGTTTTTCCTGATGTTCAGCCGGAATCTGGCTTCCTGTCACTGGAGCCCAT
The DNA here is from genome assembly GCF_057233095.1 of Heloderma suspectum. NCBI lineage: Eukaryota > Metazoa > Chordata > Lepidosauria > Squamata > Helodermatidae > Heloderma > Heloderma suspectum. The sequence continues at coordinate 47,809,201 of NC_139475.1, read as the reverse complement.
TATTCCGTGTCCTGCACTCTGGGATGATCAAGAAGAGATCCTGGCCTTCTTCTCTGTGACAACCTTTCAAGTACTTGAAGAGCGCTATCAGATCTCCCCTCAGTCTTCTCTTCTCAAGGCTAAACATGCCCAGTTCTTTCCGTCTCTCTCCATAGGGCTTTGTTTCCAGTCCCCTGATCATCCTCATTGCCCTCCTCTGAACCCTCTCCAGTTTGTCTGCATCCTTCTTAAAGTGCAGTGCCCAGAACTGGACACAGTACTCCAGATGAGGCCTAACCAGTGCTGAGTAGAGGGGAACTAGGACTTCCTGGGATTTGGAAGCTATGCTTCCATTAATGCAGCCAAAAAGAGCATTGGCCTTTTTTGCAGCCACATCACATTGTTGGCTCATATTCAGCTTGTGATCGACAACAATTCCAAGATCCTTCTTGCTTGTAGTGTTGTTGAGCCACGTATCGCCCATCTTGTAACTGTGCATTTGGTTTCTTTTTCCTAGGTGCAGAACTTGGCATTTATCCCTATTAAATGTCATGCTGTTGTTTTCTCTCCAGTGCTCCAGTCTGTCAAGATCACTTTGAATTCTGTTTCTGTCTTCCAGGGTATTAGCTATCCCGCCCAATTTTGTGTCATCTGCAAATTTGATCAGCATTCTCTGCACCTCCTCTTCCAAGTCATTAATACAAATGTGGAAGAGCCCTGGGCCCAGGACTGAGCCCTGTGGAACCCCACTTGTCGCCTCTCCCCAGTCTGAGAAGGTCCCGTTGAGAAGCACTCTTGGAGTCCGACTCTGTAGCCAACTGTGGATCCACCGGATCGTTGTTTCGTCTCGCCCACTTGGAGCTAGTTTGCTCATCAGGAGATCATGGGGCACTTTGCCGAAAGCTTTGCTGAAGTCGAGGTATATCATGTCCACAGCATTCCCACGGTCCACAAGGGAGGTGACTTGATCAAAAAATGAGATCAGATTCGTCTGGCAGGACTTGTTTTTGACAAATCCATGTTGGCTTCGAGTAATCACGGCATTGTTGTCAAGGTGCTTCCAGATGGATTCCTTTATCATCTGCTCCAGAATTTTCCCAGGGATTGATGTCAGACTGACTGGTCTGTAGTCCCCAGGTTCCTCCTTTTTACCCTTTTTGAAGATAGGGACAACGTTAGCCCTCCTCCAGTCATCTGGCACTTCCCCTGTCCTCCAGGATTGCTCAAAGACAATAGACAGCGGTTCTGAGAGTTCTTCTGCCAGTTCCTTTATGACTCTAGGATGCAGTTCATCTGGCCCTGGAGATTTGAACTCATTCAAAGGAATTAGGTGTTCCTTGACCATATGCCTGTCAATCTCAAGCTGCAATCCTGCCCCTTCAGCCTGTACTTCGTCTTTGCCAGGGGGGTCATGGACCCTCTTTTGGGAGAAGACTGAGCCAAAGTAGGAACTGAGCACCTCTGCCTTTTCCCTGCCATCTGTTATCGTTTTGCCATCCTTATTTAATAGCTGAACCACCATTTCTTTCCTCTGCCTTTTACTGTGCACGTAGCTGAAGAAAGCCTTTTTGTTGCTTTCAGCCTCCCTCGCTAACCTCAGCTCGTTCTCAGCTTTAGCCTTCCTGACGCCATCCCTGCAATTCTGTGCTGCCTGCCTGTACTCTTCCTTTGTTGCTTGGCCTTCTTTCCACTTCCTATATGTGTCCTTTTTTGTTTTCAGGTCATCTCTAAGCTAATATATATATGTCACTCCAAAGTCTGGAAGCAGTGGAAGCAGTGGAGCTGTGGAACTGATTCCAGGTACTTGCGGATGAGACTGGAGGACAGCCTGCAGAGGAAGAACCACAGGGGAACCTGCATGAGAGCGAGAAAGAGGCTGAAGGTCAGTCAAACAGAGGCGATGAAACCCAGGCCTATAAGAAGAAGAAGAGAAGAGTGGTAGTAGTGAGGGACTCCTTGCTGCGTGGGATCGAGACCCAAGTATGTCGCGAAGACCTGTGGACTCGTCAGGCATGCTGTCCCCTGGGAGGACGGATTAGAGATGTGACTGAAGGGTTGCCTGCACTCATAAAGCCCACTGACAGGTATCCCTTTCTTCTCATCCATGTGGGAACAAATGATACCGCCAAGCGGAGCTACGAAGAGATCACGTCAGACTTTGAAGCTTTGGGAAGGACAGGAAACTCTGAACAGGAAGCTCCACTGCTTCCAGCCTAGATAGATAGACAGATAGATAGATAGATAGATAGATAATTTTTTTCTGGTTTTTAATTGTGAGGGTTGCCACAAGAACCAGTTTGGCTAGTACTGGGAGCGGTGAGTGTTAAAAATAAATATTAAGTCAACTCAGCCAGGCCACATCATCCTGGGATTTGGGGGCATAAAGGTTTACTCCCCCATATTATATAGCAGTGCAGTGCAGTGGTTAGAATGGCAGACTAGGAGCAAGGAGACTGGAGTCATGAAACTTACTGGGTAACCTTAGGCCACTCACCCTCTCTCAATCTCTCTCCCCCTAATGTATCTTGCAGGGTTATTGTGAAGGTAACGTGGAGGAACAACCCTGCACATCAGGGTTGTTGAACCCTGATGTTGAACCCACGGGCTGGAGAAGCTCTTGAGGGCTGCATTCCAGCGGGGGGTGGGCTGGCCAGAAAACCAACACATTGTAGCTCTAGCTGCCAGTAACTCAGACTTTGGAGTAGCATGTCGACCATTTAAAATGGGGGGGAAATCTGCCCAAACTCAGGAGCATTATGTCTGAGGAGACATGCATAGGATCATGCTGTCAAAAAGTTTTAAAAAATCAAGAGAAAAACCTAAGATGAAACCTAATCTAAGATGAGAAAAACAAGCAACGGAAAAAACACCACCACCATAATGTTACTAAAACGCTGCTGAAACGCATTTGAATGGCTGCCGTTTTCATTACACTGGATTGTTTGTTTTGTTTTAAAAAAAACTTACAACACGATAGAAAGCGGGGATAGAAACACTCATCATCGCAAACAAACAAACAAGTCACATGAAATGGAATCAGCCAAGCAGGGGATAGGATAGCACTTTGCATGTGCTCAGGATCCTTCTGGGTTCAACAAGCAATACCCCTGCTCTCCCTCTTGCCCAGGGGGTGGTGTAGGATGGATTCGGGGGAGGTGGGGCTCAAACCCTGGCCAGCATTTCCAGTGGCGCACCTGCTTGCAGTGAAGTGTGACTTGAACGGTGCGTAGGCGGGAGCTATGAGCTTGTGGGCATTGGAGCATGCGTGGGCGGACAGCTTTCCTGTCTCTTCTGAAGCAGTTTGACAAGAGGACGAGAAAGGAGGTGAACACTCAACTTTCTCAACACTGGATGGGAAGAGGTGGGGGGTACTTTGCAGAGGACAACTTCTCCCTCCCTCCTTTTATGCCTTAGTTCAGTGGCGCCATTAGGGTTGGAGTTAAGGGCAAATGGCCAAAGGCAGCACACATTGCCACATTTCGAAGCAAGCGACATAACACACATCCACTCCTTACATTTCTATACTGCCCAATAGCCAAATCTTGCTGGGCCGTTGGTGAAGAGTAACGCCAGAAAAAGAGACAAGGATAAAACAGCATCTGAAGCCATCTGCTTGCAAACATATCAAATGCTTTTGCATGATCAACAAGGAAAAATCCAAACTTTTATTGTATGCTGTTCAAATGCCTGGGAGTAGAGGAAAGTCTTAACCTTGACCTGAAAAGATGACAATGTTGGTGCTAGGTGAACCTCGCTGGGGAGTTTGTTCTACCATTGTGGGGCCACCAACGAGAGGGCCTTGTTGGCAGCCGCACTTGGAGAAGGGTCTCAGATGATGGTCGTAGTGTACAGGTGGGTTCATATAGGGAGAGATATTTCCACCTAAAAACTCCACTCCCATTCCTGGCAAGATCCTTAAGCCCAAAGTTGACAATGACCTAACTGTACCACTGCTTCAGTTTCCCAACAAACTTCCTGCGGACTTCTGCTCGTTTTCTCTTAACCCTGCCAGGAAGACAGCATTTTCAAAAATGTATATATACAGATATAGCACATGCAGTGGCGTGAATGTAAATGCACACTGGGGCGGGTGTGTTTCTCTACTTTGGCTTCTGAAAGAGAGCGAGAGAATGAGCGCTGACAGAATGGCTCAGCTGTGGTTGCAATCCGAGAGGCGCACTGCAGACCTCGGGCCCAGGGAGAGGTGAAGGTTTGCATACACCCACCCGCCTGCCTCTGGCTTCCTGCAGCTTACCAGTAACTCGGAAACCCAGGTGCACGCAACTGGTGCAAAAAAAGACAGAAAGAGAAGCCTCGTCGTTGCCCAGTACCCTGTCTCAGCTTGTGGCTGAGCAGAGTGTAACCCAGTCAAAACTGAACCTTCGGTGGAGAGTGGCGTATGTGTGAGCATATGTGTATGTGTAGTCCTTCCCGGCCATCAAAGGAAACACTACAGGTTTCCTGACAGAAGAAAACACACGTGCACAAGAAAAGGAGGCAATTTGCCGGTAACCGAGCTGCGGAACTCCCTGCTGCTAGATAGTTAAAATAGCTGAGATGGTTGCAGCTAAGCTCCAAAAAGGGCTAAGGAGATTCCTTGGAGGAAGAAAGGTTGTTTCCAAGAGGAATGGCACAAAAAGGCTGTTAATTCAACACAATTGAAAGGAGACCCCCTCCAACCAGGTCCTCATGGTTCCTCATGGACAGACCATGCATGGTTCTGGTCCTGTGTGAGGTTTTCTCTCTTACTGGCCTAAGTTACTCTAGAGTCTTTGCCCCACCTTTCCACAGGTCTCCCTCCCAACGGCTCCTAAAACTTCTGCATCACCCTGTGCAAATTCTTCCCCACTGCCTTTTGCACCCTCTCAGCTTAAAGGCCCACAGGGACACTTCTGTTTGGAAGTTTCCTTGGCCTTGTGTGTGGGTTTTCCCTTGGCTAAAACAGCCCTTCCCATCAGTTTTCAGCGTAGCTGCTAGGTTTTCACTTTTGAATCACCAAAACAGAGAGATCAAAAGAGGACACCGTTTTGCATAAAAAGGTGCATACACTAATTTACATGTATAGATGCAAATTTAGAAATAATTATTATAATTGAAATTGAAATACCTCTCACCATAGTGTGGAAGACGGTGGCCAGGTAACCTGTGTGCCTCCCTGTTTAGTTTGCTGTCCAGGTGCTAATGGGTTCAGTTCTGATGATTATTTTTAAGAATTATTCTTAATTCGACAGGACAGCCCTTCACATAGAGGACGCTTTCCAACAGGGGGCTGCCCTGTAAACACGGCCAGCCTACGTACCTCACTGCCCCTTCCCCCTTCAGCAGGTAGAACATTTATGGACATTCCATTTGTTGTTCAGTCGTTCAGTCGTGTCCGACTCTTCGGGACCCCATGGACCATAGCACGCCAGGCCTTCCTGTCCTGCGCTCTCTCCCGGAGCGTGCTCAAGTTCATATTCATTGCATCCGTGATGCTATCTAGCCATCTCATCCTCTGCCGTCCCCTTCTCCTTTTGCCTTCAGTCTTTCCCAGCATCAGGGTCTTTTCCAGGGAGTTTTCTCTTCGCATTAGGTGGCCAAAATATTGGAGCTTCAGCTTCATTATCTGTCCTTCCAATGAGCACTCAGGGTTGATTTCCTTTAGGATTGACTGATTGGACCTCCTTGCAGTCCAGGGGACTCATAAGAGTCTTCTCCAGCACCACAGTTCGAAAGCATCGATTCTTCGGCGCTCAGCCTTCCTTATAGTCCAGCTCTCACAGCCATACATTACTACTGGGAAAACCATAGCTTTGATTAGACGGACCTTTGTCGGCAAGGTGATGTCTCTGCTTCTTACTATGCTGTCTAGGTTGGCCATAGCTTTCCTCCCAAGGAGCAAGCGTCTTTTAATTTCATGGCTACAGTCACCATCTGCGGTGATCTTGGAGCCCAAGGAAGTAAAATCTGTCACTGCTTCCATTTCTTCCCCTTCCATATGCCAGGAAGTGATGGGGCCAGATGCCATGATCTTCGTTTTTTTAATGTTGAGTTTCAAACCAGCTTTTGCACTCTCCTCTTTCACCCTCAACGAGAGGCTCTTTAGATCCTCTTCGCTTTCTGCCATGAGGGTGGTATCGTCTGCATATCGGAGGTTGTTGATAATTCTCCCAACAATCTTAATTCCGACCTGTGATTCATCCAACCCGGCATTTCTCATGAAGTACTCTGCATACAAGTTAAATAAGCAGGGCGACAATATGCAGCCTTGTCGTACTCCTTTCCCAATTTTGAACCACTCGGTTGTTCCATGTCTGGTTCTTACTGTTGCTTCTTGACCCTCATACAGGTTTCTCAGGAGACAGGTAAGGTGGTCTGGTACTCCCATCTCTTTAAGAATTGGCCACAGTATGTTGTGATCCACACAATCGAAGGCTTTAGCGTAGTCAATGAAGCAGAAATAGATGCTTTTCTGGAATTCTCTCGCTTTCTCCATGATCCAGCAAATGTTGGCGATTTGATCTCTAGTTCCTCTGCCTCTTCGAAACCCCGCTTGTACTTCCGGTAGTTCTCGGTTCGCATACTGCTGAAGCTGAGCTTGCAGGATTTTGAGCATCACCTTGCTGGCATGTGAAATGAGCGCAATTGTACGGTAGTTTGAACACTCTTTGGCGTTGCCCTTCTTTGGAATTGGAATATAAACTGACCTTTTCCAGTCTTGTGGCCACTGTTGAGTGTTCCAAATGTGTTGGCATATTGAGTGCAGCACTTCAACAGCATCATCTTTTAGGATTTTAAATAGCTCAGCTGGAATACTGTCATCTCCGCTAGCTTTGTTGTTATTAATGCTTCCTAAGGCCCACTTGACTTCACTCTGGAGGATGTCCGGCTCAAGTTCAGTGACCGCACTATCATGGCTATCAGGGACATTCAGATCTTTCCTGGATAGTTCTTCTGTGTATTCTTCCCACCTCTTCTTAATCTCATCTGCTTCTGTTAGGTCCCTGCCTTCTTTGTCCTTTATCATGCCCGTCTTTGCACAAAACGTTCCCTTGAGATCTCCGATTTTCTTGAAGAGATCTCTAGTCTTTCCCATTCTGTTGTTTTCCTCGATTTCTTTGCATTGTTCATTTAAGAAGGCCTTCTTGTCTCCTTGTTATTCTCTGGAACTCTGCATTCAGTTGGGTATATCTTCCCCTTTCTCCCTTGCTTTTCGCTTCCCTTCTTTCCTCAGCTACTTGTAAAGCCTCATCAGACAGCCACTTGGCTTTCTTGCATTTCTTTTTCTTTGGGATGGATTTCGTTGCTGCCTCCTAACAATGTTACGGACCTCCGTCCATAGTTCCTCAGGCACTCTGTCTATCAGGTCTAATCCCTGAAATCTATTCCTCACCTCCACTGTATATTCATCAGGGATATGCCAAAGCCACCTTTGGGCAAAAAGGGGCCTTTTCAATGCACAGAAGTCACCCCAAACCCAGACTCTCTCTACTGTCATGGGGGATTCGTGTCACATGACCACTGCATGTGTGTGAGCACACATGTATTATTTATTTATGGCACTTCCGTGCAGCTTAAAAGAATAAAAACTTGATGTATGCTACCTTCATCTTATTTCAACTTTTTAAAAATGGTGTGCTTAATTTCGTTTGTTTCTGTGCCGTCTTTTAATTCAGATGTTGTTTTTAATCTGGATTTCATCACTAGCTGTTGTGAGTGCTGTTTTTGGGGTCCAGAGGCAGGACATTAATTCAAATCAATCCATGCCTATCTCCATGAGGACTAGAAGCACAACTTCCCAAACACCCCTGCCCCAGAACACTGCCGTTCTACAGAATCCGACGGAGACCCATGTCTCTGCTTCCCTCAAAGTGTGATTCAGGGTGCACACGAAATCTCAGCCTCCTGAAGGAAACAAAGTCCTGTTGATTAGGCCAGGCGATGAGTCAAAGCAATGACAGAATGGGCAGCTCCCTCTTCCAGGTGGCTGGGAAAAGGTCACGCAGAAGTCAGGGGGCAGGGAAACAGGTTAAGCAACTCTGGGGGGTGATGCTGCTGGCAAAAGCACAAACCTGATACAGAAGGTTGCACCTTCTCCAACTTCCCCCTGCAAATTCCAGCGTCAGGGTTCTTGGGTTGCTTGCTGGGACAGGGTTTGTTCAGCCCCCTTTGGCCCAGTTCCCTACTCTGCTAGATCCTTCTGATTAATTTAGTTAGTTAAGGACAGGGTTTCTTAGTTTGTTAGTTAAGGACAGGGTTTGTTCAGCCCCGTTCGGCCTAGTTCCCTGCTCTGCTAGATCCCTCCTATTCATTTTATCTATTAATACAATTATATCATGCCTTTCTCCTCCATTTTATCCTCACAGCAACCCTGCAAGGTAGGTTAAGTCGGGTGTCGGCACCGGTCCCAAAGTCCCGCAGTGAGCTCTATGGGTGAGTGGGGACTCGAAACCAGGTCTCCCACGTCCCAGTCCAATGCTCTATCTGCTATGCCACTCTTTGCTTCGCCTTCCTTTGCCAGGGCTTCAAAGGCACCCACTCCCAGGCCATGGTAGCAGCTGTCAACTTTAATAATAAATTTATGATCAAAAAGACCCATCAAACTTGATGACAGACTTCAAGTGTACCTTTCTAAAGAATCTTTTTTGGCGGGGGCTGAACCAGCTTTCCTCAGCCTGGTGTCGTCCAAATGTGTTGGACGGCAAGTCTCATCATTCCAAGCCAGCCAAAGGCCATGCTCTCTGGGAATGATGGGTATTGCAATCCAACACATCCAGAGAGCACCAGGTTGAAAGAAACAGAGCCCAACAGGGGTGGTCCCTTTTCATCTTGTATGAGAATCATTCTATCCTTGCAGTGAAGAATTTTTGGAAACCTCTGTTGGAAAGATTTCCCTCCTTGGATGACTCTTCCACTACAGGAGCAACTGTACAAATTTACTGCGGAATAGTCTCATTGCAGGACATACCTGCTCCATCTCTCACTCATGTTCTGTCCCAGCTGCGCTACAAATCTCTGCCGACTATGATATCCAGACGGGAGGTAGCTACATTACTCTGTTTTGCAGCCCAAAGAACACTGATTTTATTTAAAACATTTGTGTGCCACCTTTCATCTCATAGATCCCAAGGGTATACATCTATACATAAAACACAAATATGGCCAGTAAAATGAATCAACAGTCAAAATGTACCACAAGCATTCGTCCAATTAAAGTACCAGCAACAATGCACAAAATATATCTTAACCCAGCTCCAAAAAATAATGAAATGCAGGTCGGGATGGCGCAGGTGCCCAATTCCATCCAGGAATCTGGCGGACACCCCCCCACACCCCTGAGCCCTGCTTGCTGAGCCCCTGGCCCTGTTTGTCCCTTGCCCATGCTTGGCAAGCAGCCCACACTAACCTGGTGGCCTCGTCGAGCTCTGCAGTCACTATTTTTTGAAAAAATTAAATGGCAATTGTAAAAATGTGCATATTTGCATATGTGTGAAAATATTTGTGTATGCGCATTCACAAAAATGCATAAATGTGCATATTTGCGTATGTGTGAAAATATTTGCTTGTGCACATTCACAAAAATGCACATTTTCGCACATATGCAAAGAGAGAAGCCGGACAGGGGTGGGTTCGCACATCCCTAAATACAGGCAGACCTCTTTTGGGTGGCTGTGCCATCATAGGGCTCCACCACCAAAAAAGCCCACACCTGTGATGTTGCATGGCATATGTCCGATGAGGAAGGCACTCCACTGGAAGAGTGTCCACTGGAAAAATGGCCTCAATAAACAAGTTTTCCTTGGAGATGCTGCAGGATTCTTCGCTGTTTCTCATCTATGCTATGGAACTGGTCACTGTGGGTGAACCATTTTGGACTTCAGGAAGGGCGTGCACAGATGCTGTGATAAATGAAAGGGCTCCTGAGCACGCACGGAGTACTTTTCCTTCGGCTGCTGCATCACCACAGGCCTGGGGGGCAGGAAAGGAGAACAACTTCCTGTGTTGGCTCAAGTGGATATCCGTTGGCAGGGTGCAAAAGGAGTTGAAGGCACAGAGCATAGCTAACGTTTCTGCGTTTCTTTTCCTCTTCATAACCTGAGAAACAGACTGTGGGTGGGAAGTACTGCAACACAACTGAGCTTGAAAGCAACTTGGTGGGGGAGGATGGTGGTAGCAAAAGCTTCAATTTCTGAGAAATGAGCCACCAGGACGTCCGTCCTGCTGCTGCGAGGGGTGTGGTGTGGGCTTTGCACCCCATGGTGCGCACATGAGCAGGAGGTTTCTGGCACTGACAAAGACACGTCGCACTCTGGGGACAGCGCAGCACGGAGGCCATGCATGGAAAACAAATGCTATCCCACCCCCAATGTCAGAAATTAATTTTGTGGCAAAGCCAGAGGCTTCGGTTGGCCACTTACAAGTCCCTCACTCCCCAAAAGAGAACAAAAAGAGGGCAGCAGTGCACATAAAATGTATAGGCAGAGATGCAAGCGTAGAAATAATTATCTAAGTTAAATAGAAGTGCAGCCCATCTCACCAGGTGAGCTGCCTGCCCGATTGTGCAAGGATGCAGCGTGGAGACTTTATTAGCAGGGATGATGATGCCGAACTGCTTCCCTCCGGAGGGCCAAATTCCCTTTTGGAGCAGCTCTCAGGGGCTGCATTCCAGGGGTGGGTGGGCCAAAGGGCGGAGGCTACAGCGCCCCAAACACCAGCATAGTCCAGCTTGAAGCTCTTCCTGCCAGGAACTATGCCTTAGGAGAGGCATTTCAACCTTTTAGAATGAGAGGGAAAAAACTGCGCAAAAGCTGGGAAACCAAACCAGATGCCCCAGTGGGAAGCCCAGAAGAAGGATATGGTCACAATAGCACACGCCCACTCATGTTCCCCAGCTACGGGCATACTGCCTCAGCCCTGAGTGGCTGGCAGTCAAGAGTAGATAATATTTTAGGGGTTTACATCAGGTGTGGGCAACGTGTTGCCTGATAGATGTTGGTGGACTACAACTGCCATCAGCCTCAGCCAACCTGGGCAATTATCCAGGATGAGGGCACCTCTAGCCAGCCCAGATCCAGAGCACTGCATGGTCCCCACCTCTGCAGTGCTGAACTGATGGGTCAAGGTCAGGCTGTTTGCTTCTTTTGATGTTCCTCTTGGGCTTCCGAGATTGGAGCAGGTCCAGTCCATGTAGCAGCGATGAATGGACCTCACGTTCTCATTTTCAGTCTGGCTTTGCATTTGTCTCGAACTTTGAGAATTTTGGGGGTTCAAGTTCACCTGAAAATTCGTAAGCATTTCTGCAACCATTTCTCCGAAAAGATGAATTTTTGCATGCAATTTGGCCTAATGTGCATTTGTTGTTGTTGTAAGCAATTCTAACATAATGCGTTGCTGAATGACAGAGACAGAGTGTTCTATGCATTTGTTTTTAAATTAGAGAACTCCATTGTGAAGCTCGGAGAAGGAATTTCAGGTGGCCAGGGGCCTGTTACACTCTGGCCCGCGAGAAGATGAGGTGGACCACTCGATAGCCCGCTGTGACCAATTTGCATGATGCTTTGCAGATTAAATCAATCGTATCCATGCCGACTTGGATGCCATAGCTGACGCAGGTCTGGTGGATGTAACTTTGGCTCCCGCTTGTCCAGTTACAATGGATGCTTTTCAAATTGTACAGACTGAGGATGTGGACAAGATCCTGGGACAAGTGAGGCCTACCACTTGTGTGCTGGATCCCTGCCCTTCCTGGCTGAGTGGGTAATGGCAGTGATGAACACCTCTTCATGGCAAGGTGAGCTTCCATTTGGCCTAAAAGAGGTGGTGGTAAGGCCTTTGTTTTAAAAAAGCCTCCCTGAACGCCACCATGTTGGACCCTAACCCGGCCTCCAATATTCCATTCTTGGGCAAGCTGCTGGAGCGTGCGGTGGCTTCTCAGCTCCAGGGACTTCTGGATGAGACAGATTAGCCAGATCCATTTCAATCTGGCTTTGGGCCTGGTTATGGGGCAGACACTGCTTTGGGCGCCTTGGTGGATGGTCTACTCCGGGAACTGGACAGAGTACGTGCCCTTGTTGGTTTTGCTGGATGTCTTGGTGGCTTTCAATACCATCAACTATGGTCATCTTCTGGGGTGTCTGTCTGAGATGGGACTGGGAGGCCCTGTTCTATGGCAGCTCTAATCCTTCTTGGAGGGGTGATCTCAGAAAGTGGTGCTGGGGGATTCCTGTTTGACTCCTGTGGTGTCCCTCAAGCTTCCAACTTACCCCCCCCACCACCACTATTTAACATATACATGAAACCACTGGGAGAGATCGTCTGGAGTTTCATGGTTCGGTGCCACCAGTATGCTGATGACATCCAGCTCTCTTTCCATCTAAATCCAAGGAAGCTGTTCTGGTTCTAAATCGGCACCTGATACCGGTGATGGACTGGATGAGGACAAACAAACTGAAGCTTCATTGGGACCAGGCAGAGGTGTTTTCAGTCAGTCACAAGGCAGATCAAGGAGCAGGTGTTCAAGTTGAGCTGGATGGGGTTGCACTCCCCCCAAAGACTCAGGCTTGCAGTCTGGCTGGACTCTTGAACTTGGAACTTGGATGCTCAGGTCTTGGTGGTGGTGGCCAGGAGTGCGCTCGCACAGCTGAGGCTAGTGAGCCAACTGGCCCTGTTCCTAGAGACATCTGATCCAGCCCTGGTCACACGTTCCTAAGTTCCTTAGTTTGAACTACTGTAATGCGCTCCACATGGGGCTGCCTTTGAAGACTGTTCGGAAACTTCAGCTGGTCCAGAATGCTGCGGCCAGACTGTTGACCGGGGTGGGTTACAAGGAGCACATAACTCTCTTGCTACAGAAGGTTCACTGGCTACCACACTGTTTCTGGGCAGAAGTCAAAATGCTGGTTATGACCTATAAAGCCCTATACAGCTTGGAACCAGGCTACCTGACAGACTGCCTTTTCCCACTGCCTTCTCCCATGAGCCAGCCTGCTCCTTAAGATCTTCTGGAGAGGCCCTTCTTTCGAGACCACCACTATCAGAGGTGCATTTCACGGCAACCTCAGACAGGGTCTTTTCAGTGGCTGCTCCCAGGCTGTTGAACTCCCTCCCAAGGGAGGCTAGGTTTATACTGTCCTTACAAAGGCAGGCAAAGGCCACTTTATTCAAGAAGGCCTTTGGCCTGTAAGTGGGTCTGTGGGCTGGGTGCTGTTTTTATTCTGTAATTGTTATGTTTTGTATTTTAATTGTTTTAATCTATTTTAAATTATTTTTGTAAGCCTTGAGTGCCATTGGAAAGGCGGGGTATAGATCAAATCAATTGATCCATCATAAGTGTCAAAGGAGAATTGAGCTTCAGTTTTCATAGTGGTTTGAAAGTGTGAAACCAGGTAGTGAAGAAATTTCTCTCCCATCCCTACGGCACAGACACATTGCAGACAAATATTGGTCAACATCAAGGCCCAGAAACTTGGCATTTAAAATAATTAAAACACTAAGATTGCTGAGAAACAGAAACTTGCAGTTGTTGTCGCATTCTGCAATCTTTTTTTCATAATCCCCTGCAGAATCACGGCCCATATAGAGCTCTAGCTGTATGCCCCAAGAGGTAGTTTCCACACCCAACCCATGTGTAGCGATGTACGGATTTTTGTTAAATTTGTTCTGGCTGTGTTCCACATATTCGGTTCCATTGCCCACTCATTGAGGGAATTGATTGTTTTTAGGGATGTGTGAGGATTTTGTTCTACTTGTGCAAGTGCCCATTAGCGTCTGTGTGCACAAAGCACGTTTGTGCAAGTGCGAATTTGTGCAAATCCCGCCCCCCAGCAAAAAACAACCTGCAAGTCCATGGAAGTGACACATCTCGGAAAAAGCCAGTCCGCTGCAGAGTCCACAAGTTAGGTTCATAGAAATCTGAACTCCTTTGAATCGGTTGCCAATTTCCTATCCACAAGTGAAGGGAACAACCACGATGCTTAAAACAGCAGCTGATGCAAGTAACACCTAGGGCTTGGGAATATTCCCAAGGTGTGGGTGAAGGAGGGCAGCAGTCTCACTCGTCCTTCTTGAAACTAATTGCGTAACCTTAACTCTGCCCCTTGGGAGTGGCGTGGGAACCAGCCGGAGCATACAACGGGGACTCTATTATGAGTTGAAGGAAGGAGACTCCTATGGAACCACGTTATGCAAAGGTTAAGAAGTCACCAGGCTGCAAGGCAGCATAGTTTAGTGCTGTCTAAAGGAGACAAGATAACAAAAATGGGGCGGGGGGGGGGAGGAACGTAGGGGAGGGACCATAACTCTTGAGAGTTCGTGCATTTCATGCAGGTAAGTTTGATCCCAAGTGTCCCTGGTGGAAAATAGAACTCAGTCAGAAAGATCTGTGTTTGAGGTTCTGGAGACCATGTCCTCCTGCCAATTTGATTCCCCAGCGGGGAGCCCCCATTTCTGAAAAGGGCCTGCAGCTCGGGGGGGGGGAGCCCTTGCTTTGCTTGCGGAAGGCCCCCAGCTCAGTCCCTGACACCCCCAGGTTAAAAAGTATCAGGTAACCTGTGATGAAAAAGGGCCCTTTTCTGCAAGAGTAGAAATTAAGTGAGCACAGGGGCGTCGAACGACTTTCAGCCCAAGGGTTCAGTTTTGGAGAAGTTCTCAGGGGCTGCATGTGAGTAGTGGGCGGGCCTAAAGCCAATTGGGGCCAGAAACACCAGCGTATTTTAGCTCAAATCCCTTACTGCCAGTCACTAAACCTTCAGATAGGCATTTTGAACTGCTAGAATGGGGGGAAAAGCCACGCAAAAGCCGGGAAACCAAACCATCAGCAGTTGGGAAATCTAGGGACCCACCCTCCCCAAGGCCTGGACTCGGATTTGAGGCGTGCCAAATGTGGCCCATGGGCCTGAGGGTCGACAGCTGTGGTGTGTAGGATTGCAGGGTCAAGCACTCAAGTTTTGAGACAGACCCGTTACAAGCAGCATCAGAAAGACTGCAAATTTTGCTAAGTGTTGGAACGGTGCCCCAAATCATTCACACTCCCCAGTTCCCGTGCCTCCCCCCCACTCCCCAAATCTCTTTTTAACATCAAAAGTCTACAACACAAGTGTGGCTCAAGCAATCTTTATTTTGTGTTTATTATTTTTAAACCATATTTTAAAAGTTTCTTCATTTTTTTCCCGTTTTCTTAAAAAATACAGGTAACTTAAATGAGGTGATAAAACAGGTCTAACTCATCCCCTCCGCCCTTTTTTCCCCCTCCCACACACGCTTTCAAAAACACACATACAGGAGAAGTATTTTTTAATGCTTTTGACTGTCCTTTTTGCTGCGATCGATTTAAAAAATAAAATAACCCAGAACCAAAAACGCCCCCCCCCCCCCCTTGAGAGAGTGGAAAAATGGAGGACCGGGCGAGGAGGACACAGATACATGCACTCACACCATACAAAAAAAGTAGTATATTTAAATATATAATAAACAACATAAAAAAATAAAAACCCACCACAGCATCACATACAAACAGATTTCACATCTAGGGAAAAGAAACAGGAAGTGTAACAGCGCTTTTTGACTAGAGGGAGAGCAATTATCCCATTTTGCTCTGGTTGGCAAGAGACTGCCACCAAAATACTGATGGACACAGGTTTTGGTAGCGCTGGTGGGAGGTGGGGTGGCGGCAGCTGTGAGACTTTTAGAAAAGACACAGAAGGTTGGTGGATAAGGTAGATCTTTGTTACACAGGATGCTCACGGGAGAAGGAGAATTGCACAAGTGGAACTATGCGTTGCAAAGAGATGAACCAAAATCTCCATGCAGGACTTCTCCAAAACTGGAGTCCAAGAGCTATTTTGGGACCAGCTGTCTGGATTCTTTGGAAGACACACTCGATCTCCCTTTTTCTAGGGAGTTCTGGATTCAAATTCATCCATAGAAGGGGGAAAGAAGAAGAGATCATGGAGATCGCCAAGAACAATTCAAATCCATATTTCCATCTTTTTCTGGGATGTGCCTTTGGCATTACTTCAAAACACAGATGTGCTGTCATGGAATGTTGCAAAATTGGTTCATTAAAGCCCAGTTTTATAAAAGCAAAGGTCTCGTCTCTCTGGCCCACACACCTTCACAGCTATTTTTTGCGACTTTGAACAAAAATGCGCATTAAGTGAAAGCAATACCAAATATGACATTTTGTTTTTTTGATATGCAAACCATCGACTTCGGTCTAGCCATGTCAACTTTTCTATAGTAGCATGGGAAGTTGAATAACCAATATGAAACTCACTCTAATTGCATTCAAGTGAATCCAATTTGGTTGGGAGGGAAACATGAATGTGGAAATGAATTTTACTTTTAATTGGCACCTGTCTTCACTGTTTGAACAAGCAAGACTGTTTTTGTTCAATTACTAATAGAGAGCTTTGCATATGTGCAAAAAGTTTGAGGGTATGATCTATGCATATTTAGACAGAAAAAAAGGCCTACATGGCTGGCTGGGGCATGCTGGAGTTGTAGGCCTGCTTTTCTGTCTAAACGTGCATAGCATTGTGCCTTATGGGTTTTTTTTTTGTGGGAGGGGGAGATTTTATTGACTAAGTTTGTGGCAGGGCTTTAAGAATCAGTTTTAAAATTAAAACATGCACCAACTGAACATGAAACTCTGACACATGGCCAAATGCTCAGGTCCTCCTGGGGCATAGTTTCCACCAAGCACTTTCCTTCATTCCTAGAGTGTCTCATTCTGGCTTCCAGGAAGCAGTGGGCAGGGTGTACAGGACACCTTGAAAAGGATGCTGGGAAAGGGAATTGCCATATGGCAAAAAAGAATGGGGTTTGACAGCTTGGAAAAAGGATATGATTTCCACACAAGGAAAATAGGAAAATCAGAATAAAAATGGAGCAACTGATGTGCAAAAAAATTCAAAGTGAGGCACTTGCTTCAGAAGTTTATTCTGCCTTTGAAAAAGACAGACTAGTGTTAAAAATGTCTGGACTGAGGCCAAATCCAGCTGTACACTGAGATCCGGCTGTACTTCCCTCTACCATTTCTCCCATCAAGCTTCAACTGTTGACTTCTGGAAAGAGGGTTGTGAGCAAACACAGATTGAGAGAAGAAACGTGGGGAAAAGAGGCAAGCCGGAAGATGACAAGCCTTATCTTCAAAGCAGGTTAAATGAAGACTCAAGACAAAACACCCACCCACCCAGAATAAGGTTAGAGTTTGTACGTAAGAGCGCTATGAGGCCTATTGTTTGAGCTCAAGTGCCCCACCCGTTTCAAAAATAATTTCCCAGTCTCTTAAAAAACTTTAAAAAACAGCAGTACTCAACCAGCCTTCTCCAATATTGGCTGGGGAGCCCTCGAGACCTTGTCGGACTCCGACACCCATAAACTCCAGGCCACACTGTCAGGGATGATAGGAGTTGGGCCAGTGGTTCCGCACTTTTCCTGCTTCAACACAAGGCAACCCCTCGGATCACCCTCTGGTCTTTGGAAAAGGAAAACATTTCCAAATGAATGAACAAAACTTATAAAGCAGGTTTTGGAAATGGTTCGATCACTTTGAAATTTGACTAAGGAGGGATCTTTTTGCGGGGTGAGAGAGGGTTATCTTCTGTTAAGAGATGCTTAGCTGTGTGCCAGGATTACGACCTCCAGCAGCCATTGCAGGGGAAGCCAGAAAGGTTGACGCTGGTTTTGATGTCAGTACCATAGTGCAGACATGTGCCACAAGGATAAAATCCACACTGGACACTTAAAAAAGTAACAAAAGTCTGTGGATTACGGCTCATGTTGCAGTTACATTGCTGAAAAAGGTAGGCCCAGATCCGCTATTAATCCTCCACACCGTTTCCTTTTGGGATGTCTGCTCCCCTCCTTGAAAACACAACACGTTTGTACACGCACAGACACACTTTCGGTGGCTAGGTTTGCACAGAAGAAAAAATGGGCAAGAACAAAGATTCTACAGCTTATGAAAAAATTACTGGCTCAGATAGTTGAGTCTCTTGGTAAGAATGACCAGATACTATTTTGTGTCAATTTCATTTTTAAAAAAATCAGAGAAAATAACTCTGAAAGGAAGCTTGGTCTCTACAACAGAGTGTACGTTTGGGATTTCTTGGGTGTACATGTGAAGTGAGAACTATGGGCAGCCAGAGGTACCCATGCCACATGGACAAGGTACATGAAATGGAATGTCAGGGGTGCCGGCAGTTTCTGGTTGCTTAAGAGTGGGGGACGTCAACCTATGGGAACAGCAGTAATATTGCTGTGTGGTAGTGGAAAGGGGAATCTGTGACCCCCCTGGCCCCAAAGTAAGAAGGTGGGAGGTCAGGAGTAACCTGGTGAGGGCTGTACCACAACAGGAGGAGCCAACAGAGATAGAGGACAACATTGAATGATTTGTGCAGAGTAGCTGTGGAGGAAAGGGTTGAGGGCAGGGGGGAATTGCAGACCTAAGCTGGTTTTCTATTGCCCTGTGCAGAAGTTGCTATTGGGTGGTGGGAAATACATCAGAAGTCAACAGGTTACTAGTCTTAATTCTCCCAGCCTGGCTGGTTCACACTCTCTCCCAGTGACAATTGAAAAAGAATAAGGAAAGCAAAACCCAGTAATCTTGTGACGCTTTAATGTGCACAATTAAAAATAAAAAAGGAAGTCGATATATCGTATCAACAATGTACAATGCAGATGGAGAGAGGACAAGAGATATTCGAGTTAAGGTCATAGCAAGCGTGCCTTTCTCCACTCTCCAATATCATCTTGGGACATCCAAAATGTTTTACGGGCTTGTTTTACGATTCACACCTTGAATAAAGTGCATGCGGTCCTGGCAATGAAAACATCCGTGGAAGAGAGCGCTTAAATTTGAGAGCTTCAAGATTTGTCAAGGAACGCTACATATCGAAGGAAGGAAGGAAGGAAGGAAGGAAAGAAAAGGACACACATTGACACACACCTCCCCCCTCAAATCCATCTTTTGACCCCCCCGATCCACCCCCCCGCCTGAAGAACGCACAGCGCTTCCCATTACACAGAAGTCACCAAAATAAAAAATAAATTTGTTGGGTTTTTTTTTTTTTTTTAAAAGAGGATGCTTCCAACTGCCTCCAATTTTAAACAGACATCCTCGCCAATTTCACAGGGAAGCAAGCAGCTTTGCTACACCAAAAAGGTTTTCTCCCCACCAGCCCTGGCTTTTCCCTCCCCACACCTGAAAATACAATCAGATCAGGAAGCCAGGGAGGTTGAAATCCTCAGCCCTCCCAGTTCTGCACAACTCAAGTCCAGCTCCCTGGTATCTTCTGGGTTTGTCTTCTCCTCCACACATAGTCTAAGGCAGCTGGTTGAAGAGTCCCCACCCATTTTTCTTAAGTGTTCACCATCTTCCTTTCGAGTTCTCTTCCTGGGAAGGAACATCTCTTGTGGGCTTGATTTGCCCCAAGCTGTTTCAGCTCTTAAAATAAAAAACAGAACAGAGTGTTTAAAAAAGAAAAGAAAATACTGTTCTCCAAGGGGATGTTGCATCCATCTAAATACATCCGAAGACGACGTCCGACCCAAAGAAATCCACAGCAACTGAGTCTTTCAGAATCAAGCACCCAAAAAACTTTGCTCTCACTGACCAAAACTGAATTATTTAATTATTACTAAATGGTCTTTTCTCGTTTCTCTGGCAGCCCCTCCCCTCCTGGAAACGCTTCCACCTCCCCTACATGAGGTTCGTTATTTCTGTATTTTTATTTTTTAAAGTTTTTATGCTACAACAAATTCAGATTTCAGGTCTGCCTTGACTTCAGGTTTCCACACAGAGTCTTCGAAGTCTAAATCCAGGCTGCCTTCGCTGGAGACGCTACTGTTGCTGTTGGTTCGGCTGGATTTGCGGTTCAGCAGCCAGTGATATGGCGCGCGGGCGTCCCGCCGGGCTTTTCGGCGCAGGCGTTTCTGTTCCATCAGGAGCTGCAGGCGTTCCACCTTGCAACGGGTGGCACGGTTTTCCGTCTGCCGCAAGTGTTCACCTGAAAAACAGAAGGGAAACTGCCTTAAAAGGGGCATCAAGCAGGGTCAGAAGCATTGGTTTGGCTGCAAAAAGAGAAACAGGGTTTTAAGAAATCTATTTTAAATAGTGACATTCTGCCCTTCATTAACGAATTCCAGAGAGGTGCAGAAAATGAGCTGGAACAATTAAAGGTGAAATAAAAACCTGCAGCGAAACAAGAACATTGAAGTCAGCGAGGCTTTGCAATCAGATTTAAAGTGGGGTGTTGAACAGTTCAGTTTTCCCTATTCAGTTGGCTTCTCCCCAAGCCGCCAGGCAGTTCAAGCCAGGATGCTAGAACAGTGCATCCCAGAATCCTCTTGGCCTCGCCAGTCACGTGATGCCAGAGAGCCAATCCCGTCTTATTGCTTGCTATAAATCCTCAAGAGGTCCCTGTTGAGACTTGCAGTTGTGAGAGGCTGGATACTGGTGAATGTGCCTGGAGATTGGAACCCAGGCTTGGCCCAGCCCTATCCACCACTACTACGCTACACTGGATTTAAGTTTCTAGCTCACAAGTGACGCTTGGAAGCAAATGGCAGATGCTTGGCAAGGTAACAGTATACAGAAAGGACGGCCAGTGATGGGGGGGTGTCTTCTGTGACTGCCCCTCCTCCATGTGAATAATTAGAAAAAACTATCTAAAAAAAACAAAGGCAGCTGTATTGACTGGAAGAGAAATCCCACAGTCCAGAGAGAGCAATACCTTTCTTACGCCAACTCCAAGATCACAAAGAAATGTGCAAGCTTCTGAAATCTGCAGGTCTCTCTTCGTTGGGGAAGGTGTTACAAAAAGCAGGTGGAGGAAATAAGTGGACCAGGTGTTTAACTGGTCAGCCACTTTCTCCCCCTCCAATTCCCTCTGGATTCTGGTCCAGAAACACCTTTGGTCTGATCCAGCAAAGCATTTCCTATATTCCGAAGTTGTATACAGCTGCCTGCCCTGCAACTGGGGGCAGTTTACCCGCACTACAGGGATTGCATAAGAACAGCCAACCATCCTGACATTGGGGCACAATGGGGCTCTGATGTACCACCCCATCCAGTTGAGCTGGAGAACCCAAGGGGACCTGGAACAGAGCTTGGCCGATGTGAGTGCTGGTGGATCCAAGATGGCCACTCAAAGCCCCACAAAGCTCAACAGCGTAACACCCCCCTCCCCGAAAAAATGAAAAAAATCATGCATGGACTCAATTTTTCTTTTAAAAAAAGGATACCTAACCTTCTGTCCCCCCACAACCACTGCACTTGAAGAGCCCCACCCCCCATGCACACAAACACCAGTCCCTCAGCATGGGGGGGGGGGAAGCATCTCTCTCTCTCCCCCTTCCTTTAGCAGCCTGTGGGCGGACAAACAATTGAATGTTTACAGAGACCAGGTTTTGGGAGGGGGAGCGGAGGAGGGCAGGCAGCAGTAATGGAGGAAGAAGAAAAAGCGGAAGCCACAGAATAACCAAGTTGGCCATGGAATTCTTTCTCTCTCTTTCCTTTCTTCCCCCTCCAGTGTCATTGGGATGGGGGGGGAGAAAAGGGGAAAGGGGGGCAGGGGAAAGGGGGCGGAAAAGGGGAGGAGACAGGATTTTTAAAAAAGCAGAAATGCAAGAAGCAAAAGCTGAACAAAAAGGAACAGGACTGCACGGCCCAGCTCAGCTGCCGTCATTTGCCCAGGCCTCAGTTTCCCCCACATGGCAGGCAGAGCAAGCTGGCCCTCCCAAGAAGCGTTTAAAAAAAACCTGATAGGTTTGAGTGAGGTGCGATAAGTGGAGACGAGGAGGCAGGCACTGGAAGAAAAAAAAGAACAGCATTCTACCCCCCCCCCGCACCTCTTGCAACGGCAGAGCGAGAGGTAGCAGAGCATGTTAAGAATTAACTAGCTGATCTTGTGCCCTTAAGGACAGAAGGGCATCCCTAATCTACAGTGGTGACAGGCAGGACAGAAGCTGGGGGCAGTATTTATTCTAAAAGCATTCATCCAAGGAGACCACAATTGTGCAAATGCACAGAAAGAGAGGGGGGGAAGGGGGATGACTTTGTGGACAGGCTGGGAAAAACAACCCCCCCAACTCCCCCTCCACTTCATAATGAGGAGCTCCCTTCAATGGTCCTGGTACCTGAGCTGACTATATATTTTTATTTCTTCATTGATTTCATGCCTTTTGTCTAAAGGAGCTCTGCAATCCCTTCTCCCCACAGGTTTGCCCTCACAACGCCACCCCTGCAGTTGCTTAGGCCCCGGTGGTTGCCAAGTAGGGATTCAAACCCGGGTGTTGCCCAATGCTCTAACCCTGGGCCGGGGATTCGACGTGCTTGGACTGCAACCTCCATCACCCCCACACCACTGCTGGTGAGGGCAGATCAGATGTCATGGGTCTACAAGTCCCATCAGCCTCTGTCATCCAGGGCTAGAGGGGATGAGAATGCCAGCCCAACTGCATTGGGAAGCCCCCACTTCAAACATGAGGTGTTAGGCAACCAGGTGCCCTGGGACTACAACTCCCATCAGTTTGAGCTAGCATGGCCAAGGGTCAGGGATTAGGGCAGCCATCATCCAAAATTGATAGGGGGCACCATGTTGCTGACCTCTCTTGTAACCACTATACCACGCTGTCTCCAATCAATCAGTTCTTTCCAGGCCAGAGGGGTACTCTTAAAGAAGAACACCGTGCCACCCAAAAGCTAGCAGCATTGCAGAGATTAAATGCAGGAGGTCCAGCCAGCGCTCTAACAACCCAGGTCTGGGCCTGTCCGAAAGACCCACAGCTATATTCAGGGAACCCGCTGCTCTGGGGGAAGACCACATAGCAGAAGAGATCCCTACCAGATGCACTGGCTCTGTTGGCCCTCTGGCTCCCACACCCCCAGTTGGCAAGCTGCCCTCTTTGCTGAGACATGAACTCAAAGATCCCAGGTATTTTGCTAGTGTCCCCCCCCCCCCCCCGGCCATGGCATGGCTTTTACGAGTTGGGGGGCAGCTCCATAAGTGTGAGGCGCATCCCCTGAAAGAGGATCATCTGGTGGCATCCCACTTTTGGGAAACTCAGGTGTACATCAGCCACAGTTCAGGGGTAACCCACATCAGGGACCCCCCTATACCTCACTCAAGAGCTTCCGAAACTGGAAGTGCCAAGTCTCCCAGGGAGTAAGCTGAAGGCAGATGCTTTTGTGGCGATCACACCCCTGGCTGCCCAGCCCAGAAATCCAAGTCATGTGAGATAGGCTGGATGGAAACCGTGCCCCATGCCTGGTCAAAGGCACAAGGCTCATCCCATGCACTTTGGGCATGGAAAGGGGGACACATGGCTACCATTTACCCCCTTTCGGTTCAGAAGGGCTGGGAAGGGGGCTTTGCGGACAGTCCCCCTCCTTCGTCCCCATCACCAACGGCCAAGGCACAGGTGCACTGGAGGAGGAGGGAGGGGCGAAGTCATCCCCGTGCATCTCAGCACTTTCCTCATAAGGTTGCTTGCCTCCCCCTCAAGCCTCTGGAACCAACTGAACAAACAGGTGAGGGAGGGAGCGATGAGGAGGAGAAACGCACTTAGAGAGAAAACACTCCAGAGATGTGCGCAAAGGGGCGAGAGCGCAAGGGAGACGGACTGGAGATGGCCAAAAGAACAACGCAGCCCTGGACGCCACAGAAGTGAACCGTGCACAAGCCAAAAAAAGCTCCCCCCCCCCCACCTCGAGATCCACTTTTTTGTGGCAGCTCAGACAAGCAGCAGCTGGTCACCCTGGCTGCCCGAAATATTCCTCCCTCCCCAGTTTTTTTCCTTGCCAGTGAAGTTGCCAAGTTCACGGGCATCTGTCCATGTGATGTATCTAGGCCATCTTGCACAGAGCGGGGAAGAGCTGGCTGGCACTGGTGCATGACTGAAAGCGGTGTGTGTGTGTGTGTGTGTGTGTGTGTGTGTGTGAGAGAGAGAGAGAGAGAAACAGACGAAAAGGAGAGAAGATTCCCAGAAAGCGGGGAGGGGGGTTAAGGAGGGAAAAGGATGCTGCTGGCATCATTGGGTGGCCTTGAAGGCTTCCTATGCAGTGTGACGAGGTTGGACTGACCCCACTAGGAAAACCAGGCACTGAACGATGCTTCTGATGCCAATGGCAAGGTCATGCCCCCCACTCCCCCCCCCCCAATTTAGAAGGTAGTGCACTTCATGGTGCTAAACATAACCCGCTTTGGGGACTGTACAACATCCCTGCTGGGTAGGCCGCTCTGTTTCTCCCCGCAATTGCCAATTCAAACCCAGGACATCCCCTGCCTTGCAGCAAGAGTCAGCGGGGGCAAAAAGGCAACAGCGGAGGCCAGCAGTCCACACGCCAATCGCCTGATCATCTGCCTTCCTGAAGAGGGAAGGGTCCCTTGGCATCTGTGTTTCAGACAGACCCCAGCAGGCTACGCTCATCAGCAGTGACAGGCCCTGGGTTCAGGGCTGGCCGTCTCCAGTGAAAAGCATCTTCCTGAGGGGAGCCTCCAGGAGTCGCTGTCAAATCGGAGCAGTCACAACTCATGAGGAGACCGCTTTCCTGTGTCTAATGCTCTAACCAATATACAGCACTCCTTCCCAATGCACGTGTGTGTGTTAGTTAGGCCTTTTCACCCTGGATGTCTATCAGCGGGCACACCACCTTTTGGACCCTTTGGAGGTCTTCATCTTCAGAACAGCCATGCAAGGTAGGCCACTGCTGTCATAGCTTCACAGCTCAGGTGGAACTCACAACAGGCTGGACTCACACACTTTTCTATCTTCACTGGGAAGGACAGAGCGCACCGCAGCAATGTAGAGGACTGGGCTCTAGAGAAGCACTGTCCAACTTGCCCTCCATTGGCAGCTGGGGGGAAAAAGATGGGGCCAGTGGCAGGTCTAGGTCTTAGAATATGGGTCACTTGTGGTCATGGAGAAGGGACAGCCAAAATAATTCTCTCCGCCAAGATATGGAGTGGACACGACACGAGTGTCAATTCAGACGGCAGGCAACTCAACCCTCCTCTAGACAGAAATGAATAAATCCCCGCATACAGAAAAGCAGCACCTCAGGGATAAGGACGCCAGGTGACTGAACGCTTCTCTGGACAGAAAGAAATACATTGCTGTATACAGAAAAGCAGAACCCCAGGTGTAAGGAAGCCAGGTAACCGAATACTCTTCTAGATAGGAATAAATACATCCTTGCATATGGGAAATCAGCCCCTGAGGGATAAGGTTGCCAGGTGAGTGAACACTCCTATCGATGGGAATAAATCCCTCCACGCAGAAAGCCAGTGACTCAGGGGAAATGGGTGCCAACCCCCCATAAAATCCAGGCCTTCGTTAGGTTCAACTGGGGTGGATGGGTGGGTTGCTAGGCCCTGCTCAAGACCCCAGATGCAGTGGGACAGCACAATGCCACAAATTAGGTGGACAAAACCTGGGGGGGGGGAGATACCCAAGGACGAAAAGCAGGCGGGAAAGGGGAGGCAGAACACTTTCCCTTCTGTCAGCCAGCCACCTGCATGCCACCCCCCATCCCCCGGGTCTTGCTTCTGGTCACAGAGCCCAGCTGGGGGATAAATGCAGGTGGGGGGTGGAGGTGTGTGTGTGTGTGTGTGTGTGTGTGTGTGTGTATGTATGCATAGGAGATGGGGGCATGTATGTGGGGGGGTGGAGTGACAGGCAGGTGTTAGCAGGGGAAGGATTATGCACCTCTCTCCTTGCTCACTTAAGCCATGGCTGACAACCTGATGCTCTGAACCCAGTTGCAAACCACAGAGTCAAAAACCAAACGAAGAGGCTTCGGTGAGTGGGAGGGAGGGGGAAGTGGCCTACAGTGGGCCCCCTCCCCCATGAACCAACATCAGCAAAAAACAGGCTCCTGGACAGAGATGTCTGCCGCTTTTTTTTGCAGAACTGGGGGTGGTGGCGGTGACAGGGGAGAGAGAGAAGAGATTCCAATTTTCCATTTGAGACAGAAATGGAGATGAAGAAGGGGGCGGGGAGAAGAGAAGCAAAAGCCATGTCGCATTGTAGAGACTGCCCCCCTCCCTCCCTTCCACCAACTCACTGTTCTATTTTTGGACCGGGGCCCACGGCTTCCTCGCAATGTTGCCAAAGAGACGCAGGAGCGCCAAAGTGAGAGCCATCCAAGTAGTGTCACAGTGGAATGGTGCCGGGAAGAGGGGATAAATCCCATAACACTGGGGGGATAAAACAAGCAAGGACGCAACCCAATGTAGGACCATGATTAGTGTCAGGCTGAATGCCCAGAGAGTGTGTGGTGTAGTGGTTAGAACACAGAGCTAGGGGGAACTGGGTTCAAATCCCCCAGGGGCCAGCCATGAGGCTCTCTTTGGGATCTTATGTGGAGAAAGGCTTTCCCTGATCCTCATTTTTAATTGGAGATGCCAGGGATCAAACTGTGAACCTTCCGCATGCAAAGCAGGGACTCTCTGGCTGGGGAGGATGGAAACTGCAGTCAGACACATCTGGAGGGGGCAGGTTGGGGAAGTTGAAAGAATCCAGACGTTCTTTTACAAAACCATTCAGTTCCATGCTCCCACCGCGCCCCCTCCCCCCGTGTCTACTCAGACATAAGCCCAACTGTGTTTAAACAGGACTTACTCCCAGGTAAGTGCATAGAGGATCACACACCTTAAAGCCCTCAAGACACCACTCCCACTTCTCCTTCCCTCGGTTGCCTTTCCACACTGTCAACACCTAATTTGTAAGCAACCTGGGGCAGAGACCTGCCACTTTTGCTGAGGCAAATGGAGGGCCCTGCATTAGCCACTTTTTAAAAAATGGTCAAAACTGGAAACTGATTTCACCGCCTGGGAGGCACTTTAGCAATCAAGCTGAGATATACATACTAATAATACATAATAAATGCATATATTTCAACCAGCCCATTCGCTATTTGGATGTCATTGAGAATGGGTTGGATCCACACTTCATCCTACTTAAGAGGAGACCACTGGAAACCAGTGGGACTTAAGTTAGTGAGGCCCCACTGATTTCTGTGGTCCTATTCCACGGAGAACCGTGTCTGGATCCACCCAATATGACGACGATGACAACAAATCCAATGTAATTCTTTCTATGTTGCCCCTCCCCTAGAAGAAATATATCCCAGCCACAAAGGATTTTCATTTTCACACCTCGGCAGGGAAAATGAATCAGAAAGACAAAAGAAATCTGAGAATTACTGGGCAAATCTACAAAAAAACCCAAACCAGCCATATAAGAATGGGGTAGGAATGACGGAATGCAACAAAAGACAAACCTCATTCAAGAAAAATGAAACAAAGGACTCTCCCCCCTCCCTGAAAAGCCATTTCTATGAAGATGGGAGGATTTTGAAGGCAGGAAGCAAACACACCATAACTCAGTCATCAGATCTAGACACTGGCAGTCCACTTGCAAATGACACTTCAGAAAATTAAAAGACATGGGCCAAGATGCCCTGCAAAATCTCATCAGGTTTGCAATGGGTGAATGCCAGACATTAGCATATTCAAAGAGAGAAGCTATCCCTTCATGCCTTGTGTTCCAGCGTTGCAGTGACCTAGAATTAGAATTAAGTGGGCCGCATTCTAACACATGACCTGCCCTCCCATCGACTGTGAATCCAGAGAACTATCAGAAGGGCTGTACCACACAGCTGTTTCTGGCATTCTGAGCCCTGTTTACTGCCTGGTGGTCCAAAGGTGGCTACCAACACAGGGCTAGAACCGAAGGAGGGCTTCCTGATGGGGTCGGGTTGGCTTTGAAGCGGATCCAGTCAAACAGTAAGACTTCCTTCCCTGGGATTTCTAATTGGGGCAGAGATTACATGCGCAGGAAGATTTACCATCTGGCCAAATGGAGAAATGTTTCGAAGCATCTCCCCCAACCCCAAATAATATAATTTTTTTTAAAAAATCAATCATGTCCTCTTTTCTGAGTCATCTCATCTTTCTTTTGTGTTGCTGCAAAAGCACCTTGACGACAGAGCACACATCTTGGTACTAAGAACATGGGGGGGAGGGGGGAGACAGTGTGGCATAGTAGGTACAGCTCTGGGTTTGGAAAGTCTGATCTCCACTTAGCCATACAGCTCACCTGGGACGAGTCCCTCTGTCCACCTAAGCAACCTCACAGGGTCATCGCGAAAGGGGCAGAGGATGCTGCACTCTGCTCATCGGGAGATGGTGGCTGGGACCCACTGTGAGATGTAGGACTTTTTTCTGTCTAAGTACCCATAGGAGTGAGCCTTTCAAAATCTACATTGGCTTTTTCTAACCTGGTGCCCTTCCAGAGGTTTTCGACTGAAACTCCCATCAGACCCAGTCAGGAATGCTGGGTGCTGTAGTCCAAAACAGGTTGGGCATCAGGTTGGGAAAGCCGGTCTAAAATAATGGAACTGGTAACGGACACACACAGCGTAGGGTTTTTTGGGGTGGGTGGGTGATGCAGAGCAGACAAGAGACATTGCTACCTGGGGTTATGGGCCCATAAAAGAGGCTGGACAGCCATCTGTCAGGGATGCTCTGACTTGGATTCCTGCATTGAGCAGGGGGTTGGACTCGATGGCCTTGTAGGCCCCTTCCAACCCTACTATTCTATGATTCTATGAAAAGTTCCTGTGAACTTCAATTCCCATCAGCCCCAGGCAGTGGCGATGGACAGTGGGACCTGGAGGCCACCAGCACCATTCCACCAGCCCTGCGGAAAGGTACTTCATTTTTTTCCTCTGCCCTCCTCATCCTGTTTTCCTTGCGTGCTGTGTCTTCTGAGATGGTGATAATAATAATAAAAAAGTATCAGTGGACTAGAATCTAACTAGAAGCAAACTGCTAGGTGGCAGCAACATGGCCACCCTGCGCCACATCTAGCCAGCTGCAACGGTGCTCACTTCGATCCCTTCTGTGTTGCCCTCCTTCCCCCAGCGAGAAAGCTGTAAGCTCCTGCAGCAGGGACCTGTCTTTGCAGGGTTATGTTTTACATTCCAAAGAAATATCTCGAAAACTTTGGGATTGTGGCGGGGGAAACACCCCAATAAAAGCACGCTGAGGTCGTAATCCTGTACACGGTTGCTTTGGAGCAAGACCCACTGAACACGATGGAACCTCAGAGTAGACATGCATGGGGCTGCACTGGGAAATACTATATTCAGACATGGCATTTTTGTTTTTTAATGGGTTATAATCTGTCCAGAGAATGTTAGTTATTGGGTTGATTAGAAATGAAATCAACCAACAAACAGATAAACGTATGCAAGCATTTAGGGTGCAATCTTATGCATGCTTAGACAGACAAAAGTCCTACAATTCCCAGCATGCCCCAGCCAGCCTAAACATGCATAGGAATGCACCCTAAATCTAAAAATATAAAACATTATACGAAGGCATTGAAAACGGTTAACTGACAAATTCTAGCAAGGTTGAAAAGCCACATGCAGAAAGAACTCGGAACCACTTGCCCCCAAAACTTAAATGACAACTTGAGTTTTAGATCTGACTGGTACTGGATGAATTTCAGCCGCCCAGCTCAACCAGTATCGTAGGGTCATTCGTCTGTTAAAGTTACTCATTAATGTTAGGTAACAATGCCCTTCTAAAAATAAAACAGGGTGGTGGTTAGAATTCCACAGGAAAAATATAGCACAAGACTTTCCACCCGCCATTGCTGGGTCCTTAAATCCAAACAGATCAGAGACCTGCAGTTGGGCTAAGCCAGGGAGCTGATTTGGGACTTACCGGTGGGTTTGCAGCTTGTTACTTGGCCTGGGCACTGGGCCCCCAAGTGCAAAGGCTGGCTAGCGGCAGTGGCCATCTTCTCTGAGGTAGTGTTGCCGGCAAGAACCAGGAAGGGAGGCGGCGAGGGTGACAGCGAGCACTGTGTCTGGCAGCGCAGCTGCGTCAGCGACTGCGGCATGCCCTGGTAGTGCCGGGTGGCGCTCAGGAGGTCGTTGAGGATCTGAAGGATGGTGCCAATGTCCCGCCGCGGCCGCCCACTGCTGTCTTGGCAATTGGGGTGTAAAGTGCCTGAAAGAGAAAAAGCAACACATTAGTTCTGAGAATCCTTGATTTCTCACTCCCTCTCTTTAAAGTTGCTAGTCCTCATGGCTACTATTGCAACTTTCCTTCAAGAACGTCGCTAGCCCTCATGGCTATTATTTCAACTTCTTAATAAAACACCATACCATGTTTTTTTTAAAAAAATATTGTTCTTTCATTTATGGTGGCTGAAAGGCTTCAAGAACTTACTGCCCTGTACCTACTTAAAATGAAAACTAAGTTTTATTTTCCTTAAAAAAAAAGAAAAGAAAAAGGCAAGTTTTTAGCTCTCATGAATATAAGGGATGTGCTGATCTGTGATCGTAATGTAACCTACCTACCTATCTACCAACCAACCAATCATTCTGGGCAGGTTAGCAACCCCTCTAAGCTCAGCTCACCATTTTCCAGGACATATACTGGAATGTGGTGCTCAGTGGCTAAAATTGCAAGCAGTCACCGACAGATTACAAGTCACACACCTTTAAATTGAATGCATTCTTTCAGTAGCCCATTTTAACACGTCAGTGGCCATCACAACATCCTGTGGTAATGGGTACTGTGTGTTGTGTGAAAGAGAGGACGCGGTTCTTTTCGCTTTGCTTGTGGAGATGTTTATTTGATACAGACATGAGCGTCTTGCAGGAACCAACCAGGAATCAGGTTAGTATCCACTTAGCTCAAATTCTGCATTCAGTGCATTTCAATGCTCAAATCCTGCATTCAATGCATTCCAAGTCTGCATGCAATCAACCAGGAATCAGGTTAGTATCCATGAAGTTCAAATTCTGCATTCAATGCATTTCAATGCTCAAATCCTGGCGTAGTGGCTAGAGTGTTGGACTGGGAGCCCAGAGATCCGGGTTCTAGTCCCCACTCGGCCATGGAAGCTCACTGGGTGACTTTGGGCCAGTCACAGACTCTCAGCCCAACCTACCTCACAGGGTTGTTGTTGTGAGGATAAAAGGGAGAGGAGGAGGATCATGTAAGCCGCCTTGGGTTCCTTGCAAGAGGAAAAAAGGCGGGGTATAAATGCAATGAATAAATAAATAAATAAATAAATTCCAAGTCTGCATTCAATCAACCAGGAATCAGGTTAGTATCATAGAATCATAGAACAGTAGAGTTGGAAGGGGCCTACAAGGCCATCGAGTTCAACCCCCTGCTCCATGCACGAATCCAAGTCAGAGCATCCCTGACAGGTGGGTGTCCAGCCTCGTCTTGAATGCCACCAGGGTGGGAGAGCCCACCGCCTCCCTAGGTATTTGGTTCCATTGTCGTATTGCTCTAACAGTCAGGAAGTTTGTCCTGATGTTCAGCCGGAATCTGGCTTCCTGCAGCTTGAGCCCATCATTTCATGTCCTGCACTGTGGGGTAGGGGTGCACGAAAGTCACTTACTCGGTCTCGCAGCTTGCTTCGCAGTGGTGGGGAGGCGCTTTGCTGCTCCCCCCCCCCCCGAAGTTCAGGCCGGGGGGGGGGGGGGAGGCTTCCCTCCTCGCCTGGCCGAAATTCAGGCCAGGGAGAAGTGCCCCGTCTCCCCGGCTGCGAACTTCAAAAGAAAAAAAAAACAACGCCCCTGTGATACGCTACGTAACGATTAACATAGCCTATCACGGCTAGATCTGCGAAGTCAGCCGTGATAGGCTACGTTAATCGTCACGTAGCCTATCACGGGTGACTTTGAAAAAAAAAAAAAGTGCGTACACAAATGGCGGCCCCCATAGGGAGCCGCCATTCGCG
Organism: Heloderma suspectum; assembly: GCF_057233095.1. NCBI lineage: Eukaryota > Metazoa > Chordata > Lepidosauria > Squamata > Helodermatidae > Heloderma > Heloderma suspectum. The sequence goes on along the minus strand of NC_139475.1, from coordinate 47,777,461 downwards.
TTCCTTATTTGGTCCCTGTAGTCTACGTAAAGATTTACGTAGACTACGGCGAAAATAAGGGCAACGCTATTTGCGTTGCCCTTATTTTCGCCGTAGTCTACGTAAATCCTTACGCAGACTACAGGGACCAAATAAGGAACGCGAATGGTGGCTCCCTATGGGGGCCGCCATTAGCTGTACGCGCTTTTTTTTTTTTTTAAGTCACCCGTGATAGGCTACGTGACGATTAACGTAACCTATCACGGCTGACTTTGCAAATCTAGCCGTGATAGGCTACGTTAATCGTTACGCAGCCTATCACAGGGGCGTTGTTGTTTTTTTTTTACTTTGCTTGTAATGGCGGCGGCGGTGGCAGCCGGTCGAAAGACCGGCTGCCGCCCCCGCCCCTGACGAAGACCTGCCGAACCGCCGCCGGGACCCGCCGCCGGGAGGGACATTCGTGAAAGGTAAGTCCCATCCCAGGGGGCGGAGATGTTCTCCCTGAACAACCTTCGGAGGACCGAATGCGTTGAAGCTCGGCCCCCCGAAGTTTCGGGGAGAAATTCTCCCCCATCCCTACATGGGGTGATCGAGAAGAGATCCTGGCCTTCCTCTCTGTGACAACCTTTCAAGGACTTGAAGAGCGCAATCCTATCTCCCCTCAGTCTTCTCTTCTCAAGGCTAAACATGCCCAGTTCTTTCAGTCTCTCTTCATAGGGCTTTGTTTCCAGTCCCCTGATCATCTTTGTTGCCCCCCTCTGAACCCTCTCCAGCTTGTCTGCATCCTTCTTAAAGTGTGGTGCCCAGAACTGGACACAGTACTCCAGATGAGGCCTAACCAGTGCTGAGTAGAGGGGAGCTAGGACTTCCCGGGATTTGGAAGCCATGCTTCTATTAATGCAGCCCAAATTAGCATTTGCCTTTTTTGCAGCCACATCACATTGTCGGCTCATATTCAGCTTGTGATCGACAACAATTCCAAGATCCTTCTCACTTGTAGTGCTGTTGAGCCACGTATCCTGTCTTGTAACTGTGCATTTGGTTTCTTTTTCCTAGGTGCAGAACTTGGCATTGATCCCTATTCAATGTCATTCTGTTGTTTTCTGCCCAGCGCTCCAGTCTGTCAAGATCACTTTGAATTCTGTTTCTGTCTTCCCGGGTATTAGCTATCCCACCCAATTTTGTGTCTGCCGCAAATTAGATCAGCATTCCCTGCACCTCCTCCTCCAAGTCATTAATACAAATGTGGAAGAGCCCTGGGCCTAGGACTGAGCTCTGCGGTACCCCACTCGTTACCTCTCCCCAGTTTGAGAAGGTCCCATTGAGATGCACTTTTTGAGTCCAATTCTGTAGCCAACTGTGGATCCACCGGATCGTTGTTTCATCTAGCCCACTTTGAGCTAGTTTGCTCATCAGGATATCATGGGGCACTTTGCTGAAAGCTTTGCTGAAGTCAAGGTATATGATGTCCACAGCATTCCCACGGTCCACAAGGGAGGTTACTTGATCAAAAAATGAGATCAGATTCATCTGGCAGGATTTGTTCTTGACAAAGCCATGTTGGCTTTGAGGAATCACTGCATTGTTTTCAAGGTGCTTACAGACGGATCGCTTTATCCATCTGGGAAAATTCTGCACCAGAATTTTCCCAGGGATTGATGTCACACTGACTGGTCTGTAGTTCCCAGGTTCCTCCTTTTTACCCTTTTTGAAGGGAGGGACAACATTAGCCCTCCTCCAGTCATCTGGCACTTCCCCCATCCTCCATGATTTCTCAAAGAGAATAAACAGCGGTTCTGACAGTTCCTTTATTACTCTAGGGTGCAGTTCATCTGGCCCTGGAGATTTGAACTCATTCAAAGTCATTAGGTGTTCCTTGACCATATACCTATTGATCTCAAGCTGCAATCCTGCCCCTTCAGCCTGTACTTCGCCTTTGCCAGGGGGGTCATGGACCCTCTTTTGGGAGAAGACTGAGCCAAAGTAGGAACTGAGCACCTCTGCCTTTTCTTTGTCCTCTGTTATCGTTTTGCCATCCTTATTTAATAGCTGAACCACCATTTCTTTCCTCTGCCTTTTACTGTGCACATAGCTGAAGAAAGCCTTTTTGTTGCTTTCAGCATCCCTCGCTAACCTCAGCTCATTCTCAGCTTTAGCCTTCCTGATGCCATCCCTGCAATTCTGTGCTACCTGCCTGTACTCTTCCTTTGTTGCTTGGCCTTCTTTCCACTTCCTATATGTGTCCTTTTTTGTTTTCAGGTCATCCTTAAGCTTTTTGTGAAGCCACATTGGCTTCTTCTGTTGTCTTCCACCTTTTCTTCTTGTTGGAATTGTTTGTAATTGTGCCTTGAGAATTTCCTTTTTTAAAAGCTCCCACCCATCTTGGACTCCTTTTCTCGTTAGCGTTGCTTGCCATGGGACCTTACTGGTCATTGTTCTGAGTTTATTGAAATCGGCTTTCCTAAAATCCAGGGTACGCGTTTGACTACACTCGGCTTTTGCTTCCCTTAGAACCAAGAACTCAAGCACAACATGGTCGCTTTTCCCCAGAGTTCCTGTAACTGCTACTTTATCCACTAAGTCATCTGTTGGTTAGGATCAAGTCAAGGATAGCTGATCCTCTGGTTCCTTCCTCTACTGTCTGTGGGAGGAAGTTATCTGCCACACAAGTCAGGAATTTCCTGGAGGAGCCATGTTTTGCAGAATTTGTCTCCCAACAAATATCGGGGAAATTGAAGTCCCCCATTACTACTACATCATGCTTCCTTAAAACACTGGCCATTTGCTTTTCAAAAGTTTCATCCTCATCTTCTCCTTAATTGGGTGGCCGGGAGTGGACTCCAACCACCATGCTCCTTTTATTCTTTGCTCCTTTTATTCTTTGCTCCATTTATTTTGATCCAGGTGCTCTCGATGGGGCTACCAAGCTCATCCTCCTGTATTTCTGTGCAGAGATATGTATTTTTCACATACGGTGCAACCCCACCTCCCTTTCTGTTCCTCCTGTTCTTTTTGAACAAGTTATATCCTTCAATTGCTGTATTCCAGTCATGAGAGTCATCCCACCAAGTCTCAGTTACACCTATCAAGTCATAATTTCCCTCCTGTGTTAAGAGTTCAAGACCGTTTGCTTCCCATACTCTGGGCATTAGTATATTGACAACCATGTGCTTCATGGTCTGGCTTTCTTCCTTCATGTGTCTGAAGACTATTATTGGGCGCTATCAGAGCTGTTCTCTCCGTTGCAGTGCATGCGCCTACGTCCGTTGTTACCCCCAACATTACATCTCCCTTCCCCGTAGGATTCAGTTCAAAGCCCTACTGATGAAGTTCTTCATGCTGTGGCCAAACACATTCTTCCCAGCCTTTGTGAGGCACAACCCGTCCCTAGCCAACAGCCCATCTTCCAGGAAGTATAGCCCGTGGTCCCAGAATCCAAATCTCTCTCGTCGGCACCACCTTCGTAGCCAGTCATTCACCCGGAGTATTTTTCGTTCCCTTTCTATCCCTCTTCTAACTACTGGAAGGATGGATGAGAAAACTATCTGGGCCCCAAAGTTCTGGAGTTTCCTTCCCAAAGCTTCAGAGTCTGATGCGATTTCTTCGTAGCTCCGCTTGGCGGTATCATTTGTTCCCACATGGATGAGAAGAAAGGGACACCTGTCAGTGGGCTTTATGGGTGCAGGCAACCCTTCCGTCACGTCTCTAATCCGTCCTTCTGGGAGACAGCATACCTGGCAAGTCCACGGGTCTTTGTGACATACTTGGGTCTTGATCCCATGCAGCAAGGATCAAAGCAAAGTCTCCCACTACTACCACTCTTCTCTCCTTCTTGTTGTAGGCCTGGGTTTCATGGCCTCTGCTTGGCTGACCTTCAGCCTCTTGCTTGCTCTCCTGCGGGGTCCCCTGTGATTCTTCCTCTGCAGGCTGCCCTCCTGTCTCATCCGCAAGTACCTGGAATCGGTTCCACAGCTCCACTGCTTCCACTGGCGCAGAGTGGCGTCTAGTTCTTCTCCTCCTCCTGTCACCCTTTTCCAAGGAGTCTCCTCTACTGCATTTTTCCTCACCTCAGCATTTCCCACTTCTGCCTCAGCTTGCTGTTGCTCTTCAAGCTTCTGGTCTTCCCTTTGCTACCTCTTTTCCCTTTTTGTGTCTAGCTTTGTGATTGTTCTAGACTAGCCTGTGCCTGCTCCTCTACTCACTAGAGGTTAAAAGCAGAGTCCCACTGGTGTGGAAGTGTGTGTGACAAGACAAATAGTTGAAAAAAAAGGTTAGGGGCCTCCCCCTTGACCTCCCCTGCCGAACTCCCCTGGCCAACGTCTGTTTGCTCCCCCTGGTCGCTCGCTCTCTGGGAGCTTGCTTGCTTCTGTAGTCCCTGGACCAGCTGGAGCAGCTTCCTCTGCTCAGCTGGGAGGCAGGAAACAGACTATCTACTTAGTGCAAATTCTGCATTCAATGCATTTGGGTGTGTGTGTGCACGCGTGTGTAAGTACACAGACATATACATGCTTTCAGTGTTTCACAGAGTTCTTTGTTCCACCTGACAAAGAGTCCTGTGAAACCCCCAGGCTTGCACGCAAACGAACTCGGTCCAGCAGAAGGTGACAACAAAAGGGGTGGCAAGACAGAAGTTCAACATGTGCCTACCGGAGAATGTTCCCGAGAAGACCCCAGGGGCATGGTTAACGAAGCTTTCGATCACAGCGCCGGGTTTGCGGGTATGAGGCTGGGCTGGGCTGGGTGAACTGTTACTCGGAGTGGTGCAATCCACCTGGAAAATGCAGAAGAACACGAAGGCCACATTCGGACAGGGCACCTCTGAAGCGTGCTTTTTTCCTCCTCCCGCCCCTTCACTTCTCCTTTTGTGTTGTGTCTTTCAGGCTGTAAGCCAGAGGGCAGGGAAGAGCCAGGTAAAAATACTGCAGGTAACGAATATGGAGGTAGAGAGATGATGGATCTCGGTTCAGAGTAAAGCTCTGGAACCAGTGTGGTAAAAAGTGTGCTTGGGAGGTCAGGCAGGGAGGGGGAGTTATTTTAAGGCGGGGGAAACTAAGGCAGAGGTAGGCAACCCTGTGCCCTCTGGCTGTTGGGGACTACAAACCCCATAATCCCCAACCACTGACCAAGCTGGCTGGGCTGATGGCAGTTGGAGTCTAACACAGCTAGATGGCCTCAGGCTGCCTAACCCCAAGCTAAGGGGAGGATATGAAAAGATCCTCCCCACACTTTGCCAGCCATTGGGGACTAGCGACTTGCTTTGGCGAAAGTGTGAGAGTCACCATTCTTAAGATGGCACAAATCATGGAATATCTGGGCGGGGGGACTAAAGAGAACACCCCTGCACAAATGGCCTCCCTGCGTCAATGAACAGTTCGTGGCTGCCCAATTCCGCCCTCATAGAGGACCTGCCTTGGGTTTGCACAGTGGACTGTCGCAGGGTAGCTGGGCAGCAGCAAAAACCCTTCCCCAGAGAGGAGTTCACGACCATTTGGAACTGCAGCCAATGCCTTCACAGAGGTCCCGGCTCTCAAGATCTCCCCTTTGCGCTCTTTTCCTTCCTCCACACAATAGTGCCCCCATCATGTCTCCTCCCACAACTGACCTCTGAACACGGTGAGATGATGCCACTGCTGTTGCCCACTGCTTGCGTGCTGGCCCCGTGTGACTGGAACATCCCCGCCGTGACGGGCATGGGGTGGGCGGGGCTACAGTACGTGGGCATGGCTGGAGCCAGTGCAGGAGAGGCGGGGGGGCTCGACTGGCACGCAGGCACCGTGGGGACCTGGGTGAACCTGGAGGCGGCCGTGCTGCTGCTGTGGAGCGGGTGGCAACTGGAGACCCCTGGCCCGGCCGCTGCCAGAGGCGTTGTTGGCGTCCCTCCGGCTTGCTCGCTGCGGCTGGCCACCACGTGGCGGTGCTGGAGCTGAGCGCCGCCCTGTTGGGCAGCGAGCTGCAGCTGGACGAACATCATGTGGTCACCGACGCGGAGGGCGAGGGTCAGCGGAGACCTTCCAGACAGGAAGTTGTTTACCTGGGGAGAGGGAGGAAAGGAGCCCATTGTCACATTACCTCTATTTCGAAAGCAGCAGGACTAGGAAGCAGCTTCAAAACTTCCAGGGGCGGACACAGGTCGATGCCATGAAAAGCACAGGAATATATGGAACTAAGCCTCTGGTTGCTAATGCGAGAAAGCGTGTGTGGGAATGATTTTTAGCCATCTCTCCAGCTCTGGAGTTCTCTGGTGGTCGAGATGGAGAGGTTTCACTGCTGCTGCTATTATTATTATTATTATTATTATTATTATTATTATTATTATTATTATTATTTAGAATTGTATACTGCCCAACTGGCAAATGGTTTACAAACATAGCCAAAAAAGTAACCAAAAACTAAATAAATAACAACTCAACAATAACCTGTTGTTCCCCCCCTCCCTTTTGCAGAAATACAATAGCTACACAACATTTGTGAAATTATACAAAGGCAGGCAGAAAAGGAGAGAGAGCATCCATGCGTAGTCACCTAGAGCTGACACTTGCCTCGGGTGAGCAGCTGTTGAAGGGCCTGGCTTCCTGATAGGTTCTGGCTCTGGGGTGGGCGGGCCACGTTTTCTGTCACCTCAAGTCATTCTGAAGGCAGTACAGTTGCCACCTCAGAACACAGCTTCCTGCAGGCTGCAACCTTTGTTAGAAGGGGGCCAGTCAGATCACACCCACCCCCCTGCCAAAGTTCAAGGCAGTGGTTCAACAGGTGCAGCTCAGGTCCCACTACTGACTTCTGCATGGGGAAGAGCAGCGCCTGTTGAATTTCTACCTGTCAGGCCACTTGAAGAGAGAGGTGGTAACTGCAGACACAAGACAACAGAGGGGTCAGAGTCAACCCAGGCCAGCTTCCATTTTTCCAGTACAACATCTCCACCCACCCTCAGAGAGGATCCCTTTGGACAGACCATAATACCCACACCCAAGTGATCTGCCAGGAGTTGGGGTGGAGAGGTTTCAGAGTCACACTGGCTGCAGGGGCAGGGTGGAAAGACCGTGGTAAATATTTGCTTAACCAGGTGGGGTTCGCTTTTCTAGGGTGGAGTCTTTATTTAAAAAACAGGATCTGGGCAAAGACTTAATTGGAAATGTTATCTTTGCCAGCTGAATAGGGAAGGGAGCTCACTGCGGGTGGGGTGGGGGGAGAATAAAATCAACAGGGCTATTTTCTGAGCTTCACTCCCTTTGGCCATCTAAGAGAAGGGGAGAGACAGCAACTCTGAAAACCTGGGCTTCAGCGAAGCCGCTGTTTCAAGGAACAAAGAAACAGAAACAAAGTTAAATTGCTAGTCCTCTGGACCATGGGGCTAATCCAGCCTGCAGAGACTAAAAAAAAAAGAAAAAGAAAAAAAGAGATATGCTTGAGAAGTGCTAGCAGCAATCCCCCAGCATTTGGAAAAGCAATCAAAGGGATCTGCTGAGCATGAGAGCGCAGGAAAGCCTCAGCCACAGCGAAAAATGCTGGAGGGTTCCAGGCGAAGGGTTTATTTCAGTTCATCGGTCTCCCCCCCACTCCCAAAAAAGACAACAACTCCCCCCACGCTGCTGAGACTTCTTCAAAATCAGCCACTCACATTAGGAGGAAGTGGGGAGTATTTTTGCAACCGCCCCCCAACTTTACCTCTGCAGAAATGTCAGCAAAAAAACCCTAAAAGAAGCACAAGGTGTCCTCCATGCCCTGAGCGTGCTGGAATTCTTCTCCCACCTCTCCCCCCCACAAACCCCCCCACTCCTGCCCCATTGTTGCAGAAAATGGAAGCTCCCCCCCCCACACACACACACACAGACCCCAGCCGGTTTCTGAGAAACCAGTAGGAACACAGCAGCCCCAGAAACACAGGCCACTGGGCCTGCGTGCCAGATGGAGGCTACAGAAGAAAGAAGTGGGTGGGGAGGCAACATTGCGAGTTTCGGACACCGGGCAGGGAGGGGCAAAGAAGATCTTTCTTGGGCAATGTTTCAAGAGGGGTGTGTGTGCGCGCGGGTGGGGGCGCAGAGGTGACACTACCTTGTCAAAAAAGAAAGCAAGGGAAAGAGACCTGGTTTGCTCTTTGGGGTTTGGAATACCCAACGGAAGATTAGAATCACACACGAAATCGTACCCCCAAACACAGCAGCGGTGTGCACTATTTTGAACCTGCTGAGGACTAAACTTCCCATTCCTCTTTCCCACTCACCCTGTCCTGTCCTGTCCTGCCTCTTCCTCCCCACTGCCCCCCCCCAAGTTGAAAAGTAACTGTACAACCCTGTGGGTTAAAGGCCTGTCGCAGTTCCTGTAAAATACCCCACATAGCGGTGATGTCGGGGAAGCAATAACGCTTGTTTGGGGAGATTAACTGAATAAACTCACTGCTGCAGGAAGTAACAGTGCGCATGCACCTTCAGCTTGCGCTGCTTTAAAGATTGGGACGTTTTGATGAAATCAAGGATTATATAGCAATGACGCAAGGACACTTTCTGCCACAGAAACAGAACCTCCAAAGGCAGGAGCAGCATAGCCCTGAATATTACCCAGATCAAGCAAGAAGAAATTGACTTGCTTCTGAAAATGGAGCTGGCTGGCTAGATAAACCTTTGGTTGCACAGACGGAAATGAGATGGGGAAGCAGGGATAATCCACCAGCCCGACTGAAAAACGGATTTTTTTCCCCTCTGCCCTCCTTGTCTCCTTTTCCTTGCGTGCTGTGTCTTTTTAGATTGTTACTTCATCTTTTAACTTCATGGGGGGGGGGGGGGCGACGGACAGATAAATCAATGTTTTCCCCACCACCACGCCAGTCACGAAATTCTATGCCAGCCCGGCCACAAAAGGACTCCTGCATCAGGCTTCTCCGTCCCCGTGCCCATCACGACTGTCCCAGCCTCCCCTCCCCGCACATGCGCGGCCTGCCCCCACCGGCTGAACAAAAGACTGCTGGGCACCTGCCCAAGGCAAATTGCCATGGCGCATGGAGTGAGCCATAAAAAAAAAAAGAAAAAGACAGAGACAGATTCGCTCCACCCCCATGTGCACCCACACAGTTTTCATGAATGTGCACACCGCCCCTCCGGAATCCCCTTTTCTGGGAGTCTGAATGGAAGCTGGTCCCTTTGTTCTTCCAGTGCTTAGCCAGCATGCAGATGGCAATTACCATATGCAGAGAAGGCACTGGAGAGAAGGCATCTCCCCGCCCACGCCCCCCTAGACCAAAATGCATCCCTTACTCTTTGCTGTGGTTCCACTGGTGTCCAGAGTCTGCTAGGCTTCTGCTAATGCATCTGTAGAAAGTACAGCCAAAAAGTGGATGCCCCTTCTGTTAGAGACCTAACAGAACACGGCACAGCAGAGGGAGGGGTACACTGGAGTGTGGGAGGACCCAGGTTCGAGTGGTGCATCTGCAGATGGCTCCTTTGGCGCTGGGCAAGTTGAGCTCTCTCATCCTCTCTCTCTGATCTCTGGTTTGTAAAAAGGACCAAGCATGGGGCCCTGCCTTGCAGGGGTGGGCTGCGGAGACACACCAACAAAAAGCCCGGGGGGGGGGGGGGATGGCAAAGGCAATATGGATCATGGCAGGAACAGTGACAGATGTCCGGTCAACCCTGAATCTGCCATGCAAAAAGCAGCAGCCACGCACCCATTTTGTAAACTTGGCCACTGAGGTTTGTGCCGGGGGGGGGGGGGGGGTCGTCCAAAGCCAAGCCGTGACCAAACATTTTTCCCCCTTACAGAAACAAACCCAGCTGCCAATGGTTCCCGCTGGCCTCAGGCCTGGATCCAGCCCCCACTGTGTCAGGGAACCAGATTGCATCCATGCGCAAGCTTAGAATTTTTTGGGAAAGCCAAGGAAGAAAGTGAGGACGAACGCCTTTCAATCGGAAACAGACCCAAGCTAAAGGACTCCACACAATGCCAAAGGCAGCTTAATTTCAAGCTGGCTTGACTCTAGCCACTACACTGCTCGGCCCCTCCAGCACGGAAGAGACTGGTGCCTGCTCAAGACTTGGTCATCTCAGCCTCCTGCCCTCTCTTCCTTCCCCTCTCCTCCAGTTTCTTCTGATGTCAGAAGCCATCCTAAAGTTGGTGGAGATCTCTCCGCCCGCCTGGCTGACTCACAGTTTGCCCTGCACCTCTCTGTCTCCCCACCACGCCGTCATAAACACACAGGTTGGCCTTCAGCACCTCGGTGCCATGAGCCCCCAGCAGCACTAAGAATAATGCTTCTGCTCACGTTTTATTTTATTTGCACAAACAGGGAAGAACGGCCCCCTTTGAGAAAAAACACACACATTTCAATAGGGTCTTAAGCATGTGGGGCGGAAAGGCGGAGCATAAATTAAAATAATTCCTTTCCCTCCACCTGGCCAGCCATGCCATCTGGGGACGATGGAAATTGTAGGCCGACACAGCTGGTTGGGGAAGGGCGGTTTAGGTAGGTGGGAACTGGGTGGCGGGGAATGCACTCTGCACATGCCCAGAGGCAGCACCATCATCGCCCTGAAGCCTGGTGCAAGGCAATGAGTCCGGGGGTCGAACCCCTGCCCGACAAAGGAAACAAAGAAAAGTGAGGGTGGATGAATTCAGCCCTGCCACCTCTGGAACCACAGCAGGATCCGAGGGTGGTGGGGCAGGTGCCTACGGTGGAGTAAGCACTTATACAATCGCACTCATCTGGGAGTGAACAGTGGCAGAGAAGGGGGGATGATAGGGAAGGGAGAGAAAATATATATATTTTGTGGGGTGAACACAACCACCTCCAGGAAGACACAGGGTGCCCACGGTGGGAGGCATCTTGCCAACTTTCTTCTCCCCCGCCCAAGCCAGGGGAATTGGCATTGCAGGCGGCGGGGTGGGGAGAAGACAAGGGAGAGTAAAAGAAGAATTCAACTGATCGCCTCTGAACGGAACCCGAGAGCAAATCCCAGTTGCAAGAAACAAGGGATGACTCAGAGAACACTCAATGCTTTTCTCCGCACAATGCCACACTCTGGCAGGAAGTAACCCTTGCCTCCCACCCCACTGCAGTGGGTGGGTGGCAGAGCCAGGGGGGCAGGAGGAGGACACATCGCCCTGGTGCCTCTGCAGCACTCTCCGGCAGCATGCCGCCTGGGCCTTCCAGATGTGTCCGAACACAACCTCCATCACCCCTGGCCAGTGTGGAGGATGGCGCTTGGAGTCCATGCAGAGAGCAGGTGCGATGTATCAACTACTGGGCATACTGGGGGTGCATGGGGGGAGAAAACCCCCCTCCCCATTCTGTTTCCTCCTCCCATCAAAGGTCAATTCTGTTTCCTCCTCCCATCAAAGGTGCCCAGTCCCACCCTGGAAACAGACTGGTGGAGGGATAAATCCAGGGACTGGAGTTGTGGGTGGGGGGAGAAAGAGAGCCCCTCACCCTTTCAAAATTGTGCACAGCTGATAGGACACTGGTTAGAGCGGGGGGGGGGGGGGGAGTGGCATATTGCCCTCTGGATTCTTTGGACTACAACACCCATCACCCCTGACTATCGCCCATGCTAGCTGGGGAAGGTGGGAGTTGGAGGCCAGCAATGCCTGCAGGGGGCCAGGGGCTTAGAGGTGGGCTGGACTACAAACCCCATCGCCCCAGCCAACACAGCTGCACAGGGGTGCTGGCCAGAGAGACCATGTTCTGTCTAGGGTCGAGAGGGAGCAAAAAAGCCTATGCATCAAAGAATCCACATTCATTCTGACTCTGATGTTCCCCCTGCCCCCCAGTAAAACTTCACCCCAGTACAAGGACATGCTCTGTACCATCCTAACCAACAAAGGAGACTTGGTGTGGGAGGGAAATAATTGTGAAGGAACATTATCTGGGGGAGGCTATAGGTCAGTTTACCCCAGTGGGGATCCCACTACAAGTTCTAGTATCCCCAGCCAGCTATGGGAATCACTGCTGGATACTGCTAGAGGGCACTGGGTTCAGGGAAGCTGCTATAGGTCAAGACAGAACAGTGTGACGGTGTCAGCTTGCCAGTTTAACTCACACCTCCTCCTCCACCTTGGAGAAGTAACCCCCCCCCCACTTTCAACATCGCTAAGGCACAGCTGAAAAGATGATTTTCATCCATGTGCCCCCTGCATAGCCCTTTTCCTGATCTTATGATAAACCCTCCCCATTGCCCCCCCAAATCTTAGCACGGCAAAAAATAAAAAACCATTAAAATTGGCAGGGATTATCACCATAACTGAATACAACGGGGATGTATCCCCTGCCACTCTAATACAGGCAATCCAAGACCCCTTCCACCACCACCCCCGATTTAACCAGAGGGATGATTGAAGACAGACTCTTTAGAATGTCTCCCCCAGCCAAAACTGCAGCAGCCATCCCCAAGGTAGTACCCTCTAGAGGTTTCAGACTATGAGTCCCATTATTATTATTATATTTATTTACATCCTGCCTTTACCCCAATACTGGGTCCCATCACCCGAACCATCGTCTCTCCTGGTTGGGTAGAGTCCAAAGCACCGAAAGGGCACCCGGTTGGGGAAATGTTGGCTTAGAGGAAGTGGATTTGGCTACCGTCACCAAAAGCCTGGCTGGAGGAGTGACATTCCGAACCCGCCGTAGTATGAATGAGGGGCGTGGCTTCCCCTCTTTCCCCTGCCCCCTCACCTCAAAACACCCCACTAACACAACCTGGCATGTCCTTTCCACTAAAAAAGGTTGGCAGGGGGAGAAAAGAGGGTTCCTGCCAACTAATCCACCAACGATTGTGTGCGGAGAAAGGGGCGGTGAAGAGGGAAAAGAAAAAACGGGCCACATACACACACCCCTCACAACCAGTTTTCTATCCTAGCAGGAAGGCAGTGACTAGGGCAGTTTCAGCAACGCACCCTGCCCCCCCCCATGCCCCAGTCTTTTGGGCCCAAACTGGGACTGCTGGATTTGCAGGAGACTGTTCAGAATTCTAGGTGATGAAATGGTATATATGTATCACCTATCCCAGCTTCACCGGGGTACAAATCAAATCAGTAAATAAGTAAACGCATCCAGAGGGCACCAAGTTACATCTGAACATAGAAAGCTGCCTTGGATCAAGTCAGAACCTCGGTCCATATTGCCGACACCGACTGGCAGCACTTTCAGGACTTTTAGGAAGGATACTTTCCTAGTGCTACTTGGAGAAGCCAGGGATCGAACCGGGGACCTAATGCAAGCCAAGCACCTGGTCTACCCAGTGAATTGTTGCTGTCTTGAGGGATGACTGACCTGTATCACCTACACTTATGCCACTCACACACCAACCAGTGCCTGAGTTGGGTTGTTTTCCTCTTCCCGCCCCACCCCCTTTCCTCTCAACTCGCACCTTCCCAAGGGGATACTGGTGGGAAGGACTGCACCCGCTTCAAACCAGAACACAGTGCCTGGTATATCTTAGGTGCTTGATAAACACTATGGTCTTACGACTGCAGATCAATTTGGATTACTGCTGTTTCTTGCCTCCCAGCTGAGCAGAGCAGAGGAAGCTGGTCCAGCTGGTCCAGGAACTACAGAATCAGGCAAGCTCTCAGAAAGCGAGTGACCAGAGCGAACGGACTGGGGGAGCAAACAGGAGTTGGCCAGGGGAGTTGCAGTGGTAGAAGAGACAAAGGAGACAGAGGCAAAGAGGTAAGTGGGCTGCAGGAAGCCCAGGGGGCTGTCCTTTGTCCTTCTGAGTGGCTGTGAGCTCACCAGGTGCTTCTGAGAGCTCCAACTGAATTGGGGGGGGGGGTGGCCCGAGTACTCCCAGCAGCTGAGTGGGCGGGAAGCTTCAGTCTGTGTCCGCCTCCTAGCTGAGCAGAGCAGAGGAAGCTGCTCCAGCGGGTATACAAGGGGCTATACAAGCAACGCTAACGAGAAAAGGAGTCCAAGATGGGTGGGAGCTTTTAAAAAAGGAAATTCTCAAGGCACAATTACAAACCATTCCAACAAGAAGAAAAGGTGGAAGACAACAGAAGGAGCCAATGTGGCTTCACAAAAAGCTTAAGGATGACCTGAAAACAAGAACGGGCATATATAGAAAGTGGAAAGAAGGCCAAGCAACTAAGGAAGAGTCCAGGCAGGCAGCACAGAATTGCAGGGATGGCGTCAGGAAGGCTAAAGCTAAGAACAAGCTGAGGAGGTTGAAAGCAACAAAAAGGCTTTCTTCAGCTACGTGCATAGTAAAAGGCAGAGGAAAGAAATGGTGGTTCAGCTATTAAATAAGGATGGCAAAATGATAACAGATCACAAAGAAAAGGCAGAGGTGCTCAATTCCTACTTTGGCTCAGTCTTCTCCCAAAAGAGGGTCTATGACCCCCCTGGCAAAGGCAAAGTACAGGCTGAAGGGGCAGGATTGCAGCTTGAGATCGACAGGCATATGGTCAAGGAACACCTCATTACTTCGAATGAGCTCGAATCCCCAGGGCCAGATGAGCTGCATCCCAGAGTAATACAGGAACTGGCAGAAGAACTCTCAGAGCCACTGTCTATTCTCGTTGAGCAATCTTGGAGGACGGGGGAAGTGCCAGATGACTGGAGGAGGGCCAATGTTGTCCCTCTCTTCAAAAAGGGCGAAAAGGAGGAACCTGGGAACTACAGACCAGTCAGTCTGACATCAATTCCTGGGAAAATTCTGGAGCAGATCATAAAGCAATCCAACTGTGGGCACCTTGAAAACAATGCAGTGATGACTCGAAGCCAACATGGATTTGTCCAGAACAAGTCCTGCCAGACAAATCTGATCTCGTTTTTTGATCAAGTAACCTCCCTTGTAGACCGTGGGAATACTGTGGACATCATATACCTCGACTTCAGCAAAGCTTTTGACAAAGTGCCCCATGATCTCCTGAGGAGCAAACTAGCTCCAAGTGGGCTAGATGAAACAACAATCCGGTGGATCCACAGTTGGCTACAGAATGGGACTCAAAGAGTGCTTCTCAATATGCCCTATATGGTTCCGGCCCAGCCTATCTTAAGGAGCGCCTCCAGCAGCACCAGACAGGCCGCTTAACAAGATCAGCCTCGGATGGCCTTCTCTCTGTCCCATCAGCCAGGACAGCTAGACTGGTGGGGACGAGGGAGAGGGCCTTTTCTGTGGTGGCCCCCACTCTGTGGAACTCCCTCCCTAGGGAACTCCGCCATGCCCCCTCTTTAATGAGCTTCCGGCGTGCATTAAAAACGTGGTTGTTCAGGCAGGCATTTGGGGTGGGTTAGGGTATTTTAGAAAATGTTTTTACTGTAGAATTTTATTGTTTTAAACTGTTTTATTGTATGTTGTACATCGCCCAGAGTGGCTGGGTGACCAGCCAGATGGGCGATTAATAAATTTTATAAATAAATAAATAAATAATAAATAAATGGGACCTTCTCCAACTGGGGAGAGGTAACGAGCGGGGTACTGCAGGGCTCAGTCCTGCGCCCAGGGCTCTTCAACAGTTTTATCGATGACTTGGAGGAGGAGGTGCAGGCAATGCTGATCAGATTTGCAGAGGACACAAAATTGGGTGGGATAGCTAATACCCTGGAAGATAGAAACAGAATTCAAAGTGATCTTGACAGACTGGAGCGCTGGGCAGAAAACAACAGAATGACATTGAATAGGGATCAATGACAAGTTCTGCACCTAGGAAAAAGAAACCAAATGCACAGTTACAAGATGGGGGATACGTGGCTCAACCACACTACAAGCGAGAAGGATCTTGGAATTGTTGTCGATCACAAGCTGAAGATGAGCCCACAATGTGATGTGGCTGCAAAAAAGGCAAATGCTATTTTGGGCTGCATTAATAGAAGCATGGCTTCCAAATCCCGGGAAGTACTAGTCCCCCTCTACTCAGCACTGGTTAGGCCTCATCTGGAGTACTGTGTCCCATTCTGGGCACTGCACTTTAAGAAGGATGCAGACAAACTGGAGAGGGTTCAGGGGAGGGCAATGAGGATAATCAAGGGACTGGAAACAAAGCCCTATGAGGAGAGATGGAAAGAACTGGGCATGTTTAGCCTTAGAAGAGGAGACTGAGGGGAGACAGGATAGCGCTCCTCAAGTACTTCAAAGGTTGTCACAGAGAGGAAGGCCAGGATCTCTTCTCCATCATCCCAGAGTGTAGGACACGGAATAATAGGCTCAAGCTGCAGGAAGCCCGATTCCGGCTGAACATCAGGAAGAACGTCCTTACTGTCAGAGCAATACAACAGTGGAACCCATTGCCTAGGGAGGCAGTGGGCTCTCCCACCCTGGAGGTGTTCAAGATGAGGCTGGACGGCCATCTGTCAGGGATGCTCTGACTTGAATTCCTGTATTGAGCAGGGGGTTGGACTCGATGGTCTTGTAGGCCTCTTCCTACCCTACTGTTCTATGATTCTATTATTTCGATTATTTGGACGATTATCGCTATTGTTATTATCTCGATTATTTGGATGATTATCGCTATTGTTACAGATTGGTTTCTATTTATTATTAAGTGCCTGTGTCAGAACATTCCAGCTGATCAGGGGGCTAGGATCACTGGCCCCTGAAAACGCAGGATCCAGCTGCCCCTCCCCACAAGCAAGCATTCCCCCCCCCGCCCCCCAAACCCCACTGTGATACTGCTACCGAAATGTTGCGGAGGCTCTCGAAAGGAAGAAAGGAATGCAGCAGGAACAACAGGAACAACTTAATGAAAGACAGCCCCACCATGAACAGATGGCTGGCTGGGGCTCCGTCTCCACCACCCTCGTCCCTGCCCCATTCATTCCTCCTTCCCATCAATAGGTCTGCCCCCCCAAGCTATATCTTTTCTGCAGCTGAGGCTAGAGAGGAGAGAGCAGAAAATTATTTCAAAACCAGCTTCTCTATTTTTATATAAAAGACGAGCAGTGGAGATTGGGGGGGAGCAAAATCAATGCCCCCCCCTTCCCAGCTCCAGTTTTTGCAAATTCCACCCCCCCCCCCCAGAAGCAGTGAAACTGGTGATAAAGCCCCCCCCCCCCGAAATCCTTAGGTTCCCACATTCTGTGCATCTTTTGTGAGGATTAAAAAGTGGTATGGACATAAATATATGGAGGGAGTAGAGAATTGCGTGTGTGCGTGTGGGGGGGGATGACACACGACAACACAAACACTGGATTATGAAAGGAAGTAAGGTGTCACCCAAAGGCTGACTCAAGCATGAGGCTGAGTACGCAACCCCGCCCCCCCAAAGACGCAGGCAAGGGCAGAGTTAAGGAGAGGAAGTGGGGAAGCTGAAAGGGTGAGAATGCTTTGGGGTTGTGGATGGGAGAGGTGGGGGTGTACAGAAGAGAAGCACCCCCCACCGGCAGACACCAAGTTTTGTTGGAAAGAATTTAAGATTCAAATGCATTCCCCCACCCCCCCAAGAACTAAACAGCCGTTGTGCATTTCATAAATATTTTTTTTGCGGGGCAGGGGGGGGAGAAGCTCAGGAAGTGGGGGCAGGCAAACTCAAAAGCCATATACAAAGGGAGCGATAGAAATTCAACGTGGGGGATTTTACATGCAGGTTTATTATGAAAAGCCCCCTCGCATCTTCGTTCGATGTCGCTGAGGGCAACCTCCCCCCTCTAAGCCGTTTACCCGGCAATCCTCTGCATGTCTACTTGGAAGTAAGTCCCAGTGCGTTCCATGAGGCTCACTTCCAGGGCAGAGTGTACAAGATCACAGCCAAAGGTTTTCTTTTTACAGCTCTGTCCTACTAGCTGGGCCAAGTCTGTCAGGAGTTTTGTTTTCAGCTCTAAGGGGTCAGGAAGTCACACCCACCCCTCCCTGTCTCTTGATTATTAGATGCAGATTTTTTTTTTTAAAGAAAGCAGATTTCACCATTTTCTTAAAAGCAAAGAAAATCTCTGCCATCAGGGTTTGGGGGTGAGGAGAGACAGATTAAAAGGGGGCGGGGAAGGCTTACATAAGAAGAAACAAGATTATCTACCTAGAGAAGCTTTCCGCCAACTTTGGTCCTTCCAGATGTTTTGCACAACAACTCTCATCATCCCCAGGGAAGATGGGAGTTGTTGTCCAACCCACCTGGCAGGAGCCGGGCTGCGGATGTCTTCCTAAAGCCAATAGAATTGCACACTGAAATCAAGGAAACAAAAAACCATCCATACATTAATAGAGAACACATGGCCCACCTAAAAATTAAAGAACTCTTGGGTTGTAGCCAAAGCCCTCATCAGAGTAGACCCAGGCAAATGAATGGCAGTTGTCACTCATTCACGTCCCATTCGTTTCAACGGGTCTCCTCTAAGGAGGCTTAAAAATGGACACAACCATGAAAGATGAGATTCGCCTCGCCATCCTCCAGATGTGTTGGACTACAAAATGCAGAAGTTGCCCTCCGTCACAACAACTTGGCGGGGGGTCTGGATCATCATCGACCACGTTGGATGGGGTGCTCTGTCATCCCACCTCCCAAAAACAGCTCAAGGGCAGAAGAGAACCAGAATCAAGGTCTCGTCTCCTGTCCCGTGCTACATTCTCCGCACCAAAGTCCCCACTGGGGTCCCCCCGTTAACAAAAAGGGAGTCGAAGGTGGAAGCCACCAGACAGGAAAAACCAATGCAGCATGTTGCAGCAGAAATGGAACTTAGGCCTCGCTATGGACTAGAATCTTGCTATGGCAGTACATTTTGGTTTTTTTCTCTCTCCTTAAACAGAGGCTGATCCAGAATTCAGGAAAAGCACTGTCCTAGCCCTGTAACTGCAGTCCTTTCATCTGACTTCCCCTCTCTCTGGGGATGGGGGAACAAGACAAAGCAAAGTTCTTGTGAGACATCGTTGTGCTTATTGAAACACGCTTTCCTTCCTCCCACAGCCCCCAGAAGGTGCTCACCCTCCGTCAGTCTTACCTGAGTTTCTGTTAAACTTTCCAGCGCTTGCATCACGGACTGTTCTGGCCTGGACGCTTGCGACTGAGGAAGAAGGGAGAGGAAAAGAAGAGAAAATGAGGCTTTTCAGCTCACTGCTTTTCCTGGCCGCCTGTGGAGCACTCAGCATCGCCTCTAGGCGACCAGAAAGAGAGGAAAAAAGCTGTACAGGTGTTTTCCCTCTTCTCTTTCTGCATCAGAAATTATTGGGGTGATTGCTTGGGGACGTCTTCATAAGGCCAACAAAAATATTCATGCTACTGGAAGGCGAGAATAACCCTATTGTGATTTCACAGGGCTGGTTCACTCCAACTTTTAACCTAAAGCTACCTTGCAGGGTCATGGAGAGGAAAAATGCAGGGGCAGGGGAGGAAGACTATGTATTCTGCTTCAGTTACTCGAGATTCACTCCCACTGAACTCAATGGGGCCTACTTCTGAGTAAGGTTTCTTAGGGCTGCATTGTAAGAGGCTATAAAAAAAAAGAAAGAAAAGTAAAGCATCTCAGAAGTGGGCCAAAATGGCCCAGCTCTTTCACAGAACTGCTTAAGAGTTTTTTTATATATAGATCTGGAAAGTGGTATATAAAACCATGAAATAAAATAAATTGGACAGGGGAACCCTGTGAGGATCACAGAATTGGAAGGGACCGCAAAGGGTAACTAGTCTAACCCTCTGGCAATGCAGGAAATTCATTTCTACAACACCCTTGGTAGGCAGTCATCCAGTCTCTGCTAGAAAGATCCAATAAAAGAGAGAAAACCTGAAAAACTTTGTGTATTCATGCTGGGACTGGGGGAGATAAGGGAAAAAATGACATTTACCATCAAACCAGCTTCTACCGTAGGTACAAGGGTCAACTTGCTTCCTTCGCTGACCCCTAGATCTTGCAGTTTGCCAGAACTAAGGCGTCTAAGAGGAAAAGGGGGGGGGGGAAGAGAGAGAGAGAGAGAAACAAAAAGCATTACTTCCAGGAAATCTAAACACGCACACACATTACAAAAGACTTTCTCATTCAAAACGAAGCTGGAGAAATGTCGCCCTTATGTGATGCAAAGAAAATTGGGACAGTGGGTGTCTCTTAATTTTTTTTTTTTAAAAAGATCTGTTTTCTTATTCCAGGACAAAGGTATTCCTCCTACATTTGATGGTTCACCTTGAGGTTTCTTGAGGTTTTTTGGGGGGCTCCCCAAAAACGTGACATCCCATCTTTGCCCTGTCTCTCCCCTTTCTGCCTCTTATGTAAACATAATATCAGAAGTCTTTCTCTCTCTGCTGCCCCCAGACAAATCACCTGTTATTTTATAATCATCCAGCAAGTCTCTCCCCCCCCCCCCCCGACTATTCCAGACAATCGGGGTGATAGACGTGGAGGGTTTTGGGTTTTTTTTAATACATATACATATATAGACATACATACATACATGGAGAAGCTACTGAAATTTGGGGTGTGTAAAAATACATGCAGGGGGGATTTTTAAGAAATAAACACTCAAACAGTGGAAATGAAAAAGCAAGCCTGTTTCCTTTTTATTTGGTTACAAACAAACAAAAGAGACCATTTCTGGACTGAAAGTCCTTTTTAAAGTGGATCAGAAAGGGAAAGAGGGAGGGAGGGAGAGAGGGGTAATAAGATGCATAAATATGGGAGCTTGGGGGGGCAGTTGGTTTGTGTGGGGTGGGGAAAAAAAGAGATGCCAGGGTTTATCGTGCAAGGGCAAACCTGTATTGCAGCTTAAGTGGTTCTCCAGGCTCTGACAAAGCGGGGGGGGGGGGGGGACTTAGTAAAACAAAGAGACAGGCCCATGTATGACAAACAGCCCCCTCCCCAAACCTTGACCCCTGTAAGTCACTGCTGTGATAAGATTTCTCCCTCCCTCCTCACTTTGCAAGGGGGAGGCAAAGCCTGCTGCTTTGGGGTTCTCTGCTACATTCTTTCCAAGATATCACAATATACCGAAGCAGGGTTGTGTTGAGATAGTGTGAGTGCGTGTGTGTGTAGGCGTGTAGTTCTTGCAGGCTACCCAAAGCCAAGCTTCAGAACAAAGGACACCTTCATGAGCGGAAGACCAGGAGGTGGAAGGGGGGCGGGGGAGAAGAGACACACATGCAGAATCTAAAGAGAATTCTAAGCCAATCCCTACTGAGCCCTTTGTGGGAAGTAAGAATCACTTATCTCTCCCCGCCCCCCTTTAAAAGAAAAAGAGGAACGGGGAAAAAAGGCCAAGGCACATGGGGGGCAGATCAATAGGCAGCAATAATTGAAGTGTTTCTTGCCCAGTGTAACAGGACCCCCCAAAAAACAAATAAGAAGCACCACTGCCCCAAGTGGGGGTCTCAAGCAAGTTATTGGGGGGATTTCAGATCTTGCTTTTGTAAGGGGTTTGGGTTTTAAAGAGTTTTTGGAAAGAATATAAACTAGGGGAAGAAATGAGGGGCACAGAAACAGAAAGATGGGGGTGGGGGCAGGCAAACGGACCCCATGCTTATGCCCCCCCATGTCAAAAGGAGACTCCATCACTCTTGCAATGTGCACACCCTTCTTGTATAAGTGTGGTGTGTGTACCCACACAGACACATATATATTTAAACATGGACATGATTTTTACACAAATATTCCAAGGCATACCAGACACACATTTATAGCTAAGATCCAAAGTTAGAGGAGGAAAGAGAGCATATAACCAAATACACAGCAAAGTACAATACATACATATGTGCGACCCTACGACACTTCTCAATACTTCTACAGTTTTGCTCCCAAGCCTTCCGTCTACAAGTCCTATCACGCGCTTTGCCCGGTGATTGAGGCCCTTCGGGCCCAGTAGGGCTTGCCTCTGAGTAGACCTCCCCGCCCTCCCCCCGAGGATTGCTCAGCCGGGCTGCGATCCGAGCGATGCTTTTCCAGCCGAGCAAGCCCCCTCGAGCCCACCGGGGGGTTGCTCTCGAGGAGACGCGCACTCACAAAAATGGCGATCTGGAGGCGCCTCTCCAAGCCCTCACGAAGCCGAGTGGGGCTTGCTCCCGAGAAAACCCTCCCCTACACGCTCCCCCTCCTCAAGACTGCTCGAACCGGTGGCGACCCGAGCTGCGCTCCCGCAGGGAGTAACTCAGTGCGCTTATTCCCGAGTAGACCCCGCTACAAGCCACACCCCGGCCGGAAAAGAAGCAGAATTCGAACTCCGCACCCCCCTTCGTATTTACGGTGGACCGGGCCGCGGGCGTGCAGCCTTCCCAGTTACCTTTCTTTGTGCAGGAGAGCCAGGCGGTCCTTGGGGACTTTGAGCCGCTGAGACAACCTCCGCTTCAGACCTTCCACCGTCTCTTCCACGGGCACAGAGAGCTCATACCGGGCCCCGGTGGTCGTGTGGACGAAAACATTCATGGACGGGTCGCTTTGGACGGCCTCGCAGGCTGGGCCCCCCCGGCTGCAGCTCCTGGGGGTGGATTGGTGGTCCATTCGATTACCTGGAGGGAGGGAGGCAGGGGTTGAACCCAGGTCCCAGACCAGGCGGGCAAAGCAGCGCCTCGCTTCCTCCTCGCGCGTTCACGCGGCTCCGGAGTGACTCCGCTTCCTCGCTTCCCTGGGACCGGAGCAGATCCTTCGCGCTTGTCCTCCCCCGCCCGTTTCGTCCTTTAACACCCCCCTCCCCCAAATATACACTTCCCTCTGAAGTTGCTTTTTCCTTAATAGGAAAAGGCGCGCGGGGGGTTAGTTAAAAAATAATTGAAAAAAAAACTACCTCCGCCTTTTACAAGGATTTTTAAAAAGAAAAGCAACTATTAATTAAATTATTTTTTTATCGCCTTCCCACCTTGGGCTCGAGCCCGTGTCGCACACGCAGCAGGGAGCTCCGCCGCCGCCGCTCCGAAGTCTGGGGTGAAGTAACCAGCGCCGGGAAGAGAAGGGGAGATGAAAGAGGGCGGGAGAAAAAAAGTTATAATGTATGAACGTTCTAAACGGGGGGGGGGGGGCCTCCCCTGGCCGGCCCCGCCGGGGCCAATCCGAGCTCTCCGAACGCCCACGGGCCAGCGCGCTGGGCCAAGGGCGGGCGGCCCGTCCCCGCCCCGCGCGATCAAGCAATAATGGGCGGAGCTATGGCGGTGCCAGGAAGGAAGTCCCCCTCCTTCTCCGCCCACACGCTATTGCCAATCCCGCCCCCATAGATGCTGACTGAACAACAAATTCATAATATATTAGTCCTACAACAAAGAGCTTCATGAAATAATAAGATGCGTGTGTGTATGTGTTAGTGTTAAATGTATCTATACATATGCCCAGATTACTGATAATATAAAATGATATTTGCATTGCATTTTAGGTTTTTAACTGGGCATTTTGGTCTTTTTGCTGTTTGCAATCAGCCCAAGGCTCGGGTCGGGTGGGGTATTAAAAATAGAATCAACAAAATCCAGACTGTAAATAATATATACCGAGAGAGATATACAAAGAAGTATTTGCAAAATATGGGGGACAGAATTAAAAGAGTGGTTATTAAAAACAGCATCAACAAAATATTGTAAATCAATAATATATACACAGAGATGTATAAAGAAGTCTGGTTTGCAAAACGTGGAGGATGGAATTAAAAGGGGCGAAAGGATTTTGTTTTTAATACAATTAAGGGCGCAATCCTAAGCATGTTTAGACAGAGAAAGAGCCTGCAACTCCCAGCCTTCCCCAGCCTCGTGCTGGCTGGGGAAGGCTGGGAGTTGTAGGCCTTTTCTAAACTTGCATAGGATTGTGGCCTAAGCTGCAGCCCTATGCACACCAGACAGGGAGGAAACGCCCCGTGTGTGTGTGTGTGTGTGTGTGGGGGGGGGGATCCAACTTAGACCCACTGAAATCCATGGGACTTAAGTTTGTTGTTGTTGTTGTTCAGTCGTTCAGTCGTGTCCGACTCTTCGGGACCCCATGGACCATAGCACGCCAGGCCTTCCTGTCCTGCGCTCTCTCCCGGAGCGTGCTCAAGTCCATATGCATTGCGTCAGTGATGCTATCTAGCCATCTCATCCTCTGCCGTCCCCTTCTCCTTTTGCCTTCAGTCTTTTCCAGCAGCAGGGCCTTTTCCAGAGAGTTTTCTCCTCGCATTAGGTGGCCAAAATACTTGAGCTTCAGCTTCAGTCTCTGTCCTTCCAATGAGCACTCAGGGTTGATTTCCTTTAGGATTGACTGATTGGACCTCCTTGCAGTCCAGGGGACTTGTAAGAGTCTTCTCCAGCACCACAGTTCGAAAGCATCAATTCTTCGGCGCTCAGCCTTCCTTATAGTCCAGCTCTCACAGCCATACGTTACTACTGGGAAAACCATAGCTTTGATTAGACGGACCTTTGTCGGCAAGGTGATGTCTCTGCTTCGTACTATGCTGTCCAGGTTGGCCAT
Organism: Heloderma suspectum; assembly: GCF_057233095.1. Classification (NCBI taxonomy): domain Eukaryota; kingdom Metazoa; phylum Chordata; class Lepidosauria; order Squamata; family Helodermatidae; genus Heloderma; species Heloderma suspectum. Next base: position 47,753,232 of record NC_139475.1, on the reverse strand, counting down.
AGCTTTCCTCCCCAGGAGCAAGCGTCTTTTAATTTCATGGCTACAGTCACCGTCTGCGGTGAGCTTGGAGCCCAGGAAAGTAAAATCTGTCACTGCTTCCATTTCTTCCCCTTCTATATGCCAGGAAGTGATGGGGCCAGATGCCATGATCTTAGTTTTGTTAATGTTGAGTTTCAAACCAGCTTTTGCACTCTGCACTTTCACCCTCAACAAGAGGCTCTTGAGATCCTCTTCGCTTTCTGCCATTAGGGTGGTATCGTCTGCGTATCTGAGGTTGTTGATAATTCTCCTGGCAATCTGAATTCCGGCCTGTGATTCATCCAACCCGGCGTTTCTCATGATGTACTCTGCATATAAGTTAAATAAGCAGGGTGACAATATGCAGCCTTGTCGTACTCCTTTCCCAATTTGGAACCAATCGGTTGTTCCATGTCTGGTTCTCACTGTTGCTTCTTGACCCTCGTACAGGTTTCTCAGGAGACAGGTAAGGTGGTCTGGTACTCCCATCACTTTAAGAATTGGCCACAGTTTGTTGTGATCCACACAATCAAAGGCTTTAGCGTAGTCAATGAAGCAGAAATAAACGTTTTTCTGGAATTCTCTTGCTTTCTCCATGATCCAGCGAAAGTTGGCGATTTGATCTCTAGTTCCTCTGCCTCTTCGAAACCCCACTTGTACTTCCGGTAGTTCTCGGTTCGCATACTGCTGAAGCCTAGATTGTAGGATTTTGAGCATCACCTTGCTGACATGTGAAATGAGCGCAATTGTGCGGTAGTTTGAACACTCTTTGGCGTTGCCCTTCTTTGGAATTGGAATGTAAACTGACCTTTTCCAGTCTTGCGGCCACTGTTGAGTGTTCCAGATTTGTTGGCATATTGAATGCAGCACTTTAACAGCATCATCTTGGTTTAGTGGTTTTCCCTAAGTTCTTCAATTTAAGCCGAAATTTTGCAAGAAGCCGCTCATGATCTGAGCCACAGTCAGCTCCAGGTCTTGTTTTCACTGACTGTATAGAGCTTCTCCATCTTTGGCTGCAAAGGACATAATCAATCTGATTTCGATATTGACCATCTGGTGATGTCCATGTGTAGAGTCGCCTCTTGTGCTGTTGGAGAAGAGTGTTTGCTATGATCAGCGTGTTCTCTTGGCAAAACTCTATTAGCTTTTGTCCTGCTTCATTTTGTACACCAAGGCCATGCCTGCCTGTTATCCCGGTGATTTCTTGACTTCCTACTTTAGCATTCCAATGCCCTATGATGAAGAGGACATCTTCTTTTGGTGTTAGTTCTAGAAGGTGTTGTAGGTCTTCATAGAACCCATCAACCTCAGCTTCTTCGGCCTCAGTGGTTGGGGCATAGACTTGAATTACTGTGATGTGGAATGGTTTGCCTTGGATTCGTACTGAGATCATTCTATCGTTTTTGAGATTGTGCCCCAGTACTGCTTTTCCCACGCTTTTGTTGACTATGAGTGCTACTCCATTTCTTCTAAGGGATTCTTGCCCACAGTAGTAGATATGATGGTCACCTGAATTAAATTCGCCCATGCCTGTCCATTTGAGTTCGCTGATTCCCAAGATGTCCATGTTCAATCTTGCCATCTCATGGACCACCTCCAGCTTACCTTGATTCATTGATCTGACATTCCAGGTTCCTAAACAATATTGTTCTTTACAGCATCGGATTTTCTTTTCACCACCAGACACATCCACAGCTGAGTGTCCTTTCGGCTTTGGCCCAGCCGCTTCACTCTTTCTGGCGCTACTTGGAAATACCCTCTGCTCTTCCCCAGTAGTATATTGGATACCTTCCGACCTGAGGGGCTCATCTTCCGGCATCATCTCTTTTAGCCTTGGGATACGTTCCATGGGGTTTTCTTGGCAAGAATCCTGGAGTGGGTTGCCATTTCCTTCTCCAGTGGACCACATTTTGTCAGAATTCTCCGCCATGACCTGTCCGTCTTGGATTTAAGTTAGTCAAAATGAATTTGACTAACTTAAGTCAAATTCATTTTGTTGGGTCTACTCTAAGTAGGACTTACATTGGATTTAATCCATTGAATTCAAGGGAACTTGCTTCTGAGTAGACGTGCATCAGCTTGCTCTGTTAATTTTTAAAATTTTATTTCTGTGGGGTTGGCTTTTGGGGGGAGGGGGGATCCATTGCAAGACACCCCCCCTATAATTTCTGCTGTTCTTTTTAAATTGCTGGTTGCATACATCAAGCTTTTAAATTTTAAAATGTAAAGATCTGGGTGATGTGTGCGATCCTAGGCATATTTGACTTGGAGGGACATTCTGCTGGTTTTGGTGAGGCTTCCTCTAAGGTAACTAGGAGCTCAATTGTGCAAATATATACATATTTACTGAATTCTGTGGGGTTTACTCCCAGGTAAGTTTGCATAGGAAAAACCTCCAGCAAAGGAGAGCGTTACCTTGTCATGGTGCTGGAGCTTGAGCACCTCAATGACGCCATGAGCCAAACCGTGAAGGGACACCCAAGACGGGAAGGTCACGGCAGAGAGGTCAGACTAAATACGATCCCTGGGGAAGGAAACGGAAACCCACCCCAGTATTCTTGCCGTGGAAACTAAATGGATCAGTACAACCAGGGATACATCGGTATACCATCGGAGGATGGGACTCCCAGGTCGGACGATGGTCAAAATGCTACTGGGGAGGAACAGAGGATGAGTTCAACGAGCCCCAGATGTGATGACGCAGCTAGCTCAAAGCCAAAAGGACGGCTAGCGGCCGACGGTGCTGGCGGTGAACGACGAATCCGATGTTCTAAAGAGCAACACACCACAGGAACCTGGAATGTAAGATCTATGAGCCAGGGCAAATTGGATGTGCTTATTGGGGAGATGTCAAGATTAAATATAGACATTTTGGGTGTCAGTGAACTGAGACGGCCTGGAATGGGCCACTTCACATCAGATGACCACCAGATCTACTACTGTGGACAAGAGGACCACAGAAGAAATGGAGTAGCCTTCATAATTAACAATAAAGTGGCTAAAGCAGTGCTTGGATAGAATCCAAAAACCAATAGAATGTTCTCAGTTCGAATTCAGGGTAAGCCATTTAACATCACAGTGATCCAAATATACGCCCCAACCACAGATGCTGAAGAAGCAGAAGTAGATCAGTTCTATAGGATCTGCAGCACCTACTGGATAGTACGCCAAAAAGAGATGTTCTTTTCATTACAGGAGACTGGAATGCTAAGGTGGGTGGTCAAACGACACCTGGAATTACAGGCAAGCATGGTCTGGGAGAACAAAATGAAGCGGGACCTAGGCTGATAGAATTTTGCCAAGACAACTCACTGTGCATAACAAACACTCTCTTCCAACAACCTAAGAGACAACTTTATACATGGACTTCACCAGATGGTCGACACTGAAATCAGACTGACTACATCCTGTGTAGCCAAAGGTGGCGGACATCTATGCAGTCGGTAAAAACAAGACCTGGAGCTGATTGTGGCTCAGATCACGAGCTTCTTATTGCACAATTTAGCATCAGACTAAAGAGAATAGGGAAGACCCACAGATCAGTCAGATATGAGCTCACTAATATTCCTCATGAATATGCAGTGTAGGTGAGGAATAGATTTAAGGGACTAGATTTAGTAGATAGGGTCCCGGAAGAACTATGGACAGAAGTTTGCAACATTGTTCAGGAGGCGGCAACAAAAACGTCCCAAAGAAAAAGAAAACCAAGAAGGCAAGATGGCTGTCTGCTGAGACACTGGAAGCAGCCCAAGAAAGAAGGAAAGCAAAAGGCAACAGTGATAGGGGGAGATATGCCCAATTAAAAGCAAAATTCCAGAGGTTAGCCAGAAGAGGTAAGGAATTATTTTTAAACAAGCAATGCGTGGAAGCGGAAGAAGATAATGGAATAGGAAGGACAAGAGACCTCTTCCAGAAAATCAGAAACATTGGCGGTAAATTCCAGGCAAAAATGGGTGTGATCAAAAACAAAGATGGCAAGGACCTAGCAGAAGAGATCAAGAAAAGGTGGCAAGAATATACAGAAGATCTGTATAGGAAGGATGATAATACTGGGGATAGATTTGATGGGGTGGTCAGTGAGTTAGAGCCAGACATCCTGAAGAGTGAGGTTGAATGGGCCTTAAGAAGCATTGCTAATAACAAGGCAGCAGGAGATGACGGTATCCCAGCTGAGCTGTTTAAAATCTTGCAAGATGATGCTGTCAAGGTGATGCATGCCATATGCCAGCAAATTTGGAAAACACAAGAATGGCCATCAGATTGGAAAAAATCAATTTATATCCCCATACCAAAAAGGGAAACACTAAAGAATGTTCAGATTATAGAACAGTGGCACTTATCTCACATGCCAGCAAGGTAATGCTCAAGATCTTGCAAGGTAGACTCCAGCAATTCATGGAACGAGAATTGCCAGATGTACAAGCTGGGTTTAGAAAAGGCAGAGGAACTAGAGACCAAATTGCCAATATCCGCTGGATAATGGAGAAAGCCTGGGAGTTTCAGAAAAACATCTATTTCTGTTTTATTGACTACTCTAAAGCCTTTGACTGTGTGGATCATAACAAATTGTGGCAAGTTCTTGGTGGTATGGGGATACCAAGTCATCTTGTCTGCCTCCTGAGGCATCTGTAGAACGACCAAGTAGCAACGGTAAGAGCAGACCACGGAACAACGGACTGGTTCAAGATTGGGAAAGGCGTACGGCAGGGTTGTACACGCTCACCCTACCTATTCAACCTGTACGCAGAACACATCATGCGACGTGCTGGGCTCGATGAAGCCGAGGCTGGAGTTAAAATCGCTGGGAGAAACATTAACGACCTCAGCTATGCAGATGATACCACTTTGATGGCTGAAAGCAAGGAGGAGGTGAGGAACCTCATGACGAAGGTGAAAGAAGAAAGTGCAAAAGCTGGGTTGCAGTTAAACCTCAAAAAAACCAAGATTATGGCAACCAGCTTGATTGACAACTGGCAAATAGAGGGAGAAAACATGGAGGCAGTGACAGACTTTATCTTTCTAGGCGCAAAGATTACTGCAGACACTGACTGCAGCCAGGAAATCAGAAGACGTTTACTTCTTGGGAGAACAGCAATGACAAATCTTGATAAAATAGTGAAGAGCAGAGACATCACGCTGACAACAAAGGTCCGCATAGTGAAAGCAATGGCATTCCCCGTAGTAACCTACGGCTGCGAGAGCTGGACCGTAAGGAAGGCTGAGCGAAGGAAGATAGATGCGTTTGAACTGTGGTGCTGGAGGAAAATTCTGAGAGTGCCTTGGACTGCAAGGAGATCAAACCAGCCCATCCTCCAGGAAATAAAGCCAGACTGCCACTTGAGGGAAGGATACTACAGGCAAAACTGAAGTACTTTGGCCACGTAATGAGAAGACAGGACACCCTGGAGAAGATGCTGATGCTGGGGAAAGTGGAAGGCAAAGAAAGAGGGGCCGACCAAGGGCAAGGTGGATGGATGATATTCTGGAGGTGACGGACCCGACCTTGGGGGAGCTGGGGGTGGCAACGGCCGACAGGAAGCTCTGGCGTGGGCTGATCCATGAAGTCACGAAGAGTTGGAAGCAACTGAACGAATAAACAGCAACAAAAAAGTTTGCATAGAACTCTGTCCTTAGGACAGATTTCCTTCTGCAGTGAAATCTTATCTGAGCCCAACCACCATCACAAACTCATGTTTCTATTCTGTTCTTTGTGTGTTTTTAATCGTGTTTTAATATATTGGTTTTATTGTTTTAAATCCGTTTTATTCATCTGTGATCAGAAGCTGCCTTGAGTGCCATTTCCTTGGTAGAAAGGTGGGGTACAAATCAATCAATAAAAAACCATTCATTCCTTTTTTGCCCAAGGAAAAGAGGCAAACAACCTATTAAAATACAAAACAATTATACATTTTTTTTAAAAGCACAAGACTCAGATCATCATTATGTTTAAAGGCTGCAATCATATACTCACTTACCTGGGAGTAAGCCCCATTACAGACTCTGTGCAATAGCTCTTACTCCCAGGTGTTGCAGCCTTGCCTATCAAACCTCTGTGCACCGTTTGATTTGGGGTAGAGTAGACCACTCCGGATTGAATGGAGACTTACTCTTGACAGGGAAAAATGTATATACAATTGCAGCCTCTGTCTGATTTTCTAAGTGCAACTGCAGCAGACTTCTGGTGTGCTGAGAACAGGAGGGACTAGAAACTTGAAATAAATACATAAAGCTGAAATTCTCTTGTAATGAATAAAGATTTAGGGTATGCAATTTTTACACGAAAGGAGAGAGGGAAAAATACTACCCATATCCCATTGTTATGGGGGAAGACAACTCGCAGACAGACACAGACACATCCTTAGGGGGGAAGACAACTCACAGACAGACAGACACATTCTTCACATATTTTACACCTACCCTGGAGGTAACAACCTTGAACAAGAGGTATTTCTAATTAGGGTTCTTTCTGTCAAGGGCTCCTTGGAGGCCTCTCTCAGTCTAATCCAGTAGCCAAGTCCAGACACAGACAAAGGGAATCCTTTCAAAGCTTTATTCCTCTTTTACAACTTAACAACTCTACAGGTAGCAACTAGATCTGAGCAGCAGAGTACCTATCCCTTATGTTGGAACAGTTGGTCCCCGTTTGAAAGGGAATTACTGGCAGACCCCTGAACTTAAGGACTAGGGAGAGTCCCTCCCCTTTTCCCTTGGATCCTCTGGGCGCAGCTGTTGTTTGCGCGCCAACCGGGCACTACACCTCCTTTCCGCGCCCTCCATTTGGCGTCGCTCTCTGCGTCGGCGTCGCGCATCCACCAAGTCTGCTTCCCGCGCTCTCTCACTCCCAGGACTGCTATCTAAGCCAGGAATGCCGGTGGGAGGAATCTCCGTCAGCTGTGGGCCCTGGGAAAGAGGAGCGCGCTCCTCTCCCAGGAGCGACTGCTCTTCCTCAGAATCAGAACTACTCTGGGATTCTATGGGCTCAGTGTCCACCCTGACACTTTCAACACACATCTGGCAACTCAAAATTGTCTCCTTTCTCTCCCTCTCCCCACGCACAATCCCTGATTCATGGAGGCCTCCAAATCTGTCTAGAACATCAGGTTTCTGCCTTGGCACACAGGGGCTGCTAACAATCGGTGCCTCTGAGCATGTGCAGAGTCAGGTTTCTTCCTTGGTGCACGTGGGCTGCTGACAATCGGTTCCTCTGAGCATGCACAGAGTGCACTCCTCTGGACCATGTCATTTTGAAAAGATACTAGCAAAATAATACACAAATTGTATAGAACAGACCCCGCCACCCCTGTGCTGAAATATTCAGAAATTAATATAACCTCTACAGATTGCTAGAATTACACCCCACAGAACTGCTTGTGGGGTGAACCAGGTTCCAGGGGCTAAATGCTTTGATTCCAATTCTCTTTTTTCTGGGGGGCAGGGAGTGGGAACACTGAACAGGAGAAAGAAGAGCATGCCACGGGGCATGTGCAGAGTGCCTCATCCCGCACCTTGCTTAGCTGGATTTGCAGATGTGGTTTCTGAGCCACCCACTGAACCCCGGAGCTTGAGACATTGATCTCTGCATAGCATCACTGGATATTATACACAGGACATAATTTTGCATTTTGGAATAACCACAATGACAATCGTAGGAGCCGGAAGATGTTTTGGCCCCTTTTCTTGGTGTGGGAAAATGGGCATATAACAATTCTGCACAACTGCAGAGCTACACAGAACACCTCATCAGGCTGAGAATGTATGGCCACAATCCTTACGCACTCTTTCTTGGCAGCAAGCCCCATCAGAATCCATGGGGCTGACTTCTCAGTATACCTGTGTAGCATTGCGCTGTTTGTCCCTGTCCTCTCTATCTCTCTTTAGGGAAAAGCACCCTTAAAGATATAAAAGGCCTTGCAAAGCCTGCTGTGAGTTGTGTCAATCAGCTTTCCTCAACCTGATGCCCTCCAGATGGGCTGGACTACAAGTCCCATCAACCCCAGTGAGCATGGCCAAAGGAGTCTTTTGCCCTGCGCATGCCAGTGTCCTTTTTATTGTTAATTGCATTTCTATTGTCCCTTTCTTCAATGGAGCCCAGTCCCATGTTAACTTTTATCTATGTAACAACAACCCTGTGGAGTAGGTTAGACAGAGAGAGTGAGAGCGAGACTGCCCAAGGTCACTCAGTGGTCACAGTTGAGTGGGGGTTTGGATGCAGGTCTCCTCCTGATTCTATTCTGACTGTCTAACCACTACACCATCGTGCCTTGCAATAGAGGCCAAGTGGAGAGTGTATAGGCAGAGCAAAGAGCCAGCAATGTTATTTCCTGAAGCTGAAGAGGGTGGGGTTTTTTTTTTTGCCTTTGCCCCCATCTTGGTAATGTGAAAAAGTCTCAAGTGCTATATTATAGTACCTTGGATGGAACCAAGAGGTCATCCAGTCTGACCCGCTGGCTGGAGGTAAGAAAATCTGACAGTTGCTCTTGACCAATTTACTCCTGCGGTGTCAAGGGCTCCTTGGAGGCCTCTCTCAGTCTAATCCAGTAGCCAAGTCCAGACACAGACAAAGGGATTCTTTTCAAAGCTTTATTCCTCCTTTTTGTTGTTGTTGTTCAGTCGTTCAGTCGTGTCCGACTCTTCGTGACCCCATGGACCATAGCACGCCAGGCCTTCCTGTCCTGCGCTCTCTCCCGGAGCATGCTCAAGTTCATATTCATTGCATCCGTGATGCTATCTAGCCATCTCATCCTCTGCCGTCCCCTTCTCCTTTTGCCTTCAGTCTTTCCCAGCATCAGGGTCTTTTCCAGGGAGTTTTCTCTTCGCATTAGGTGGCCAAAATACTGGAGCTTCAGCTTCATTATCTGTCCTTCCAAAGAGCAGTCAGGGTTGATTTCCTTTAGGATGGACTGATTTGACCTCCTTGCAGTCCAGGGGACTCGTAAGAGTCTTCTCCAGCACCACAGTTCGAAAGCATCAATTCTTCGGCGCTCAGCCTTCCTTATAGTCCAGCTCTCACAGCCATACATTACTACTGGGAAAACCATAGCTTTGATTAGACGGACCTTTGTCGGCAAGGTGATGTCTCTGCTTCTTACTATGCTGTCTAGGTTGGCCATAGCTTTCCTCCCAAGGAGCAAGCGTCTTTTAATTTCATGGCTACAGTCACCGTCTGCGGTGATCTTGGAGCCCAAGAAAGTAAAATCTGTCACTGCTTCCATTTCTTCCCCTTCTATATGCCAGGAAGTGAGGGGGCCAGATGCCATGATCTTCGTTTTTTTAATGTTGAGTTTCAAACCAGCTTTTGCACTCTCCTCTTTCACCCTCAACAAGAGGCTCTTGAGATCCTCTTCGCTTTCTGCCATTAGGGTGGTATCGTCTGCATATCGGAGGTTGTTGATAATTCTCCCGGCAATCTTAATTCCGACCTCTGATTCATCCAACCCGGCATTTCTCATGATGTACTCTGCATATAAGTTAAATAAGCAGGGTGACAATATGCAGCCTTGTCGTACTCCTTTCCCAATTTTGAACCAATCGGTTGTTCCATGTCTGGTTCTTACTGTTGCTTCTTGACCCTTGTACAGGTTTCTCAGGAGACGGGTAAGGTGGTCTGGTACTCCCATCACTTTCAGAATTTGCCACAGTTTGTTGTGATCCACACAATCAAAGGCTTTAGCGTAGTCAATGAAGCAGAAATAGACGTTTTTCTGGAATTCTCTTGCTTTCTCCATGATGCAGCGAATGTTGGCGATTTGATCTCTAGTTCCTCTGCCTCTTCTAAACCCAGCTTGTACTTCCGGTAGTTCTCGGTTCGCATACTGCTGAAGCCTAGCTTGTAGGATTTTGAGCATCACCTTGCTGGCATGTGAAATGAGCGCAATTGTGCGGTAGTTGGAACACTCTTTGGCGTTGCCCTTCTTTGGAATTGGAATGTAAACTGACCTTTTCCAGTCTTGTGGCCACTGTTGAGTGTTCCAGATTTGTTGGCATATTGAATGCAGCACTTTAACAGCATCATCTTTTAGGATTTTAAATAGCTCGGCTGGAATACTGTCATCTCCGCTAGCTTTGTTGTTACTAATGCTTCCTAAGGCCCACTTGACTTCACTCTCTAGGATGTCCGGCTCAAGTTCAGTGACCGCACTATCATGGCTATCAGCGACATTCAGATCTTTCCTGGATAGTTCTTCTGTGTATTCTTCCCACCTCTTCTTAATCTCATCTGCTTCTGTTAGGTCCCTGCCTTCTTTGTCCTTTATCATGCCCGTCTTTGCACAAAACGTTCCCTTGAGATCTCCAATTTTCTTGAAGAGATCTCTAGTCTTTCCCATTCTGTTGTTTTCCTCGATTTCTTTGCATTGTTCATTTAAGAAGGCCTTCTTGTCTCTCCTTGCTATTCTCTGGAACTCTGCATTCAGTTGGGTATATCTTCCCCTTTCTCCCTTGCTTTTCGCTTCCCTTCTTTCCTCAGCTACTTGTAAAGCCTCATCAGACAGCCACTTGGCTTTCTTGCATTTCTTTTTCTTTGGGACGGATTTAGTTGCTGCCTCCTGAACAATGTTATGGACCTCCGTCCATAGTTCCTCAGGCACTCTGTCTATCAGGTCTAATCCCTGAAATCTATTCCTCACCTCCACTGTATATTCAGAAGGGATATGACTGAGGTCATACCTGAACGGTTTAGTGGTTTTCCCGACGTTCTTCAATTTAAGCCGAAATTTTGCAAGAAGCAGCTCATGATCTGAGCCACAGTCAGCTCCAGGTCTTGTTTTTACTGACTGTATGGAGCTTCTCCATCTTTGGCTGCAAAGGACATAATCAATCTGATTTCGATATTGACCATCTGGTGACGTCCATGTGTAGAGTCGCCTCTTATGCTGTTGGAAAAGAGTGTTTGCTATGATCAGCATGTTCTCTTGGCAAAACTCTATTAGCTTTTGTCCTGCTTCATTTGGTACACCAAGGCCATGCCTGCCTGTTATCCCGGTGATTTCTTGACTTCCTACTTTGGCATTCCAATCCCCTATGATGACGAGGACATCTTCTTTGGGTGTTAGTTCTAGAAGGTGTTGTAGGTCTTCATAGAACCGATCAACCTCAGCTTCTTCGGCCTCAGTGGTTGGGGCATAGACTTGAATTACTGTGATGTTGAATGGTTTGCCTTGGATTCGTACTGAGATCATTCTACCATTTTTAAGATTGTACCCCAGTACTGCTTTTCCCACCCTTTTGTTGACGATGAGTGCTACTCCATTTCTTCTAAGGGATTCTTGCCCACAATAGTAGATATGATGGTCACCTGAATTAAATTCACCCATGCCTGTCCATTTTAGTTCGCTGATTCCCAAGATGTCGATGTTCAATCTTGCCATCTCATGTTTGACCACCTCCAGCTTACCTTGATTCATTGATCTGACATTCCAGGTTCCTAAACAATATTGTTCTTTACAGCATCGTATTTTCTTTTCACCGCCAGACACATCCACAGCTGAGTGTCCTTTTGGGTTTGGCCCAGCCGCTTCACTCTTTCTGGCGCTACTTGGAAATACCCTCTGCTCTTCCCCAGTAGCATATTGGACACCTTCCGACCTGAGGGGCTCATCTTCCGGCGTCATACCTTTTAGCCTTGTGATACGTTCCATGGGGTTTTCTTGGCAAGAATCCTGGAGTGGGTTGCCATTTCCTTCTCCAGTGGACCACATTTTGTCAGAACCCTCTGCCATGACCTGTCCGTCTTGGGTGGCCCTGCACGGCATAGCTTATGGCTTCACTGAGTTACGCAAGCCCCTTCGCCACAACAAGGCAGTGATCCATGAAGGGGTTATTCCTCCTTTACAACTTAACAATTCTACTGTTAGCAACTAGATATGAGCAGCAGAGTACCTATGCCCTACATTGGAACAGTTGGTCCCTGTTTGAAAGGGAATTACTGGCAGACCCCTGAACTTAAGGGCTAGGGAGAGTCCCTCCCCTTTTCCCTTGGATCCTCTGGGCGCAGCTGTTTGTGCGCCAACCGGGCACTACGCCTCCTTTCCGCGCCCTCCATTTGGCGCCGCTCTCTGCGTCGGCGTCACGCATCCATCAAGTCTGCTTCCCGCACTCTGTCACTCCCAGGACTGCTATCTAAGCTAGGAATGCCGGTGGGAGGAATCTCCGTCAGCTGTGGGCCCTGGGAAAGAGGAGTGCGCTCCTCTCCCAGGAGTGACTCCTCTTCCTCAGAATCAGAACTACTCTGGGATTCTATGGGCTCAGTGTCCACCCTGACATGCGGTCTGTCTCAGAAGCAGAGCTCTCCAGATGTCATGGCTTCAGATGTTTCAAGGAAGCATCTTGAGAAGACTTGACTTACACGGGGAACAAGCCCTGGTGACCTCACGAGTAGAGTTCACAAGTCTCGGATCGTGCTCTTAGAGGTACGTTCTGAAAAGTTCTATCTGGGTCTCTTATATGAAATTGCGATGAAAACCCAGGTTCCATCAACAGCTCTCGGAGACTTGTGACTGAAAGTGAAGCAGTGGGAGGTAGGCCCGCAAATAAATCCCCTCCCAGCCAAAGTGCATTGAGGCTTAGTGGGTTTTAGTAAGCAATGAAAAACTAAAATAAAATAAAGTATGATTTTTGAATCATATTTTTTCTAGGTGTAAAGATTACTGCAGACGCTGACTGCAGCCAGGAAATCAGAAGACATTTACTTCTTGACAAATCAATGACAAATCTTGATAAAATAGTGAAGAGCAGAGACATCACGCTGACAACAAAGGTCTGCATAGTGAAAGCAATGGCGTTCCCCATAGTAACCTACGGCTGCGAGAGCTGGACCGTAAGGAAGGCTGAGCCAAGGAAGATAGATGCGTTTGAACTGTGGTGCTTGGGGGAAATTCTGAGCGTGCCTTGGACTGCAAGGAGATCAAACCAGCCCATCCTCCAGGAAATAAAGCCAGACTGCCACTTGAGGGAAGGATACTACAGGCAAAACTGAAGTACTTTGGCCACGTAATGAGAAGACAGGACACCCTGGAGAAGATGCTGATGCTGGGGAAAGTGGAAGGCAAAGGAAGAGGGGCCGACCAAGGGCCAGGTGGATGGATGATATCCTGGAGGTGACGGACCCGACCTTGGGGGAGCTGGGGGTGGCAACGGCCGACAGGAAGCTCTGGTGTGGGCTGGTCCAGGAAGTCACGAGGAGTCGGAAGCGACTGACCGAATAAACAGCAACATGATTTTTTTTAAAAAGCGTGGGAGAGTCAGGCCAACAGCATGCCCCTGTGCTTTAATTCTTTAAAAGGACAGGTGCTGGTATGTCTGAAATCCTGCCGCCCCAATTTGGGAGTGCTTACATACACACACCTGCAAGTACAAATATGTAGAATTGGTTGAAGGCGGATGGGGAGAAATGCATTTTGCCCATGCCTAGAGGTGCTCTCTTCCAAGCTCTTGGCACTGCCAAGAAAGGCCAGGGAAACTCAGCTCCTTACAGGCCAGCAGCAATGCCCATTTTCAGCGATGAAGTGAACAAGCTTCCGGGTCCCACTGGTCTCTTTGCCGGCCTCTGATGAAGAGGGGTGGAGTACAACCCGAAAGTTTGCCACGCCCTTTCAGGTGACAAACACCTTTTTGCATCCCGTATTCCCACTCTCGGCCGAAAAGACCAGCAGTTCTGCTCACACAGACTCCCCCAGGAAGGAATGCACGCTCATGCTTGCAAAATAACCCATGACCCCCCCGAAAAGAAGAGAGGACACCTGGGCATGATCTCATCTCTCATCTCTTGTCTCTGGCACTGCAAAAGCCAAAGCAATGTTTGGGCTGTGAATGCAGGCAGGGCAAGCGAGGAAAGTGTGGGCAACTCTTGGGGGGGGGCTGAAATCCCCCCACCCCTCCTACAAGCAAGGGCCTCTGGCAAACACATCTGGGCATCTGGATGTTTTGCTTTGGTTTGAAGGACTCAATGACACATCTCTTGGAATCGCCCTCTTCAATCTCCTTCCATACCAAAGAAGCAAGAGAAATTTCCCTAATGTGTATATTCCACCCCCCCTCCCCACCCACTCCACTCATCCCCAGGCCTTCATAATTCTAGAGGGAGAAATTTGCCTGCAAATCCATCCCCCATCCCCCGTCTCTTGGGAAGGTTATTAGACAAAGAATCTCAAACGACTCTCTCTTTCTCCTAGCATGTGGGCATTTAAAAAAAATTAAATAAGACAGATTTCCCCAGCCTGGCGCCCTTCAGATGGGTTAGACTACAATGACCATCATCCCTGGCCAACATGGTCAGGGAGGATGCATATTGTAGTCCACCCCGTCTGGAGGGTGCTGAAAAGAAGTGGTCACCGTGGTTGGTTTGGAAAGAAAAGTGTGTGTGTGTGTGGGGGAAGCAGTATTTTCTGGAAAAGGAGCCCCCCCCCCCCCCACAGGCCGGTTCAGTCCTTGAATGGGCTCCAAATGCTGACACCTGGGCATTCCAAAGTGAAGGACAGAGGTGTCTCTGAGCACATACAGGGTATGTCCCCCAGAGGACGTAAACAAAGGCGGCTCCCTACACATTCCAGCATTTAGTGTGGGTTTTTCGAGGGCAGAAGGTCACGGTGGAGAGTTTTGAGGGCAGGCATTGCTCTTGATAGGAACATGCCATGCACATCTATCATCTATCTATCATCTATCTATCATCTATCTATCATCTATCTATCATCTAATCTCCTTTAAGGTGTCACAAGATTCTTCGTTGGTTTTGCTGCCCCTCTGGGAATTCTAGAGGTCAAGCACTCTTGACACAGACAGGGGTTTATGGCCTTTAGACACAAAGGCCTACCCTTCTGGTTATCGTGGGCACAGGCAGCCTGGAAAATGGGGTGAGGTGGGGGATAAACAGGTCAAACTTGATTTGTGGACACGTCAGTCCCCCTCCCAAGTTACCAGGAACCCTGAAGAAAGCTGATGAATGGACAGAGGTCCCCTGATAATGGAAGAATGGTGGCGGGTGGCGGGGGGGGGGGACTGGAACAGCCCCTGCCTGCGTGGGCAGAATACATGGCAAGGCATGGGTGGGAGGGAGAGAGGCTCACAGCAGCCATGACAGCCCCCCAAGGGAGTTTCTGGCCAAATACATTTGCCAGAGCCATGATCAGGGTTTGATTCTCCCTTGGAATACTGGTTCTGCCCATGTTGATTGCAGAACAGTAGAACCTTTGGGTCCACATTTCCCCCAAATTGAAATGCAGGGAACTGTGTCTGTGGCATCTGTGTGTTTCCAGATCAGTACGTTCCTCATCTCCCTAAGAGAGGGGACTGTACCATGCAGCCCCCCCCCCCCTTTGCTTGTGTTTGGAAAGGTTTCTTGCCCTCATGCTAGAGGGAAGAGGATGGCCATGGTTGGTTTGAAAAAGCTAGACAGAAAACAGAGCTGTTGTCTGGAAGAGCAGAAGTTCCTTTTCCATTCAAGAGAGCTGCAATGGGTTTAGACACATGGGGCGGCCTTTTTTGAGCTTTCTCCCAGTGCCATGCTGCACAAGGTTGTGGTTTCTCAGGAAAGGCACTCTGCACATGCTCATCAGGCCCAGTAGATGCGTTAGTGGGGAATCTAGGGAGGGTGGATTGGGAGGGTGCCTGCCCAGCCTGCCCCTAATACACACACACACACACACACACACACACACACAAAAACCTTCTCTGGAATCCGTGAAGGAGAAAAAATAAGGCTTTGTTGAATGGTGAGAGTTGTTCCTTGCACTCTTGCCAGTTTCTGCCCTCCAAGAGGTCATCAAAATGTTCTGCGTCCTTCTGGATCTCAACACAGTTTGGGTTCACCACTTATTGATTTCACACACCCCTTTTATTCATCACCTCCCGTGCAATTTCCTGTCTTATAAAAAAAGGAGACTTCCTTCTTTCGTGGTTTGTGGCACTCAAGGCCCCAATCCTAGTAAGGCTGCAATCCGACCCCCAGTTTCCTGGGGCGGGGGGCGGTGGTGGTAACAGACACGTCTAGGATTACACTGTTACTGGGAAGCAACTCCCTTGTCCCTTTGCTTCCCCGGATCCGGCTGCCCAGTCTCTGCACCCCTGCGAACGTTTACGCCAAAGGAAGTCCCACTGAGATACTGTGCAGGGATCAACCGCTGAGGAGATGGCGACCGAGAATCCAAAGGTGAGGAATTTTATGGGTGCAGTCACTTAACCTCATTTTTTAAAAGAATCACCCCTTAACCTCATTTTTTAAAAGAATCACCCCTTTCTCCCTTTTCTTTGTTTAAGCTCGCTCATGCGACAACATGGAAATTGTCCAATGGAGCTCCCGAAATATAATCTACGGTAGAGGAGCGTGCGTGGATGAGGGAGAGACAGACGGACAGAGAATTTACGCAGCAAGGAAACGCCGGAGCCTATGCATTAGGAGTAAAATGCATTGAGTCCAATGGGCTTTACTCCCAGGAAAGTGTGGCTAGGAGTGCAGCACTGCGTGGGAAGATGCAGAGTGCCATTGCGTAGCCGTCGACTCAAAAGGAAGCCCCACGGAATTGAATGGGGCTTGCGCCCAGGTAACTGCGTGCAGGATCGCTGCCAGAGAGAGGCAGCGACAGATAGGCTATAGCGCCAAAGGCCAGCCCTACGTCTTCGTCTGATTTGGAGCGGCATCTCTCACTGAATTTGGGGAGCCGAGGGGATTTACTCCCGTGCAGACATGCGCGGGGTCGAGCTCCGACAAGGATCCGGGGCTGCGTGTCCCCCCGCTCTCCCGGAACCTGGACGGGGCTACATTCAAAGTCGACTCACCGAATCCGTCGGAGCTCTCTTCGCCGAAACAGCGCACGGAAACGAAGCAGGAAACACCAGACCCCGAAATTTCTCCCTGGGCGAAAAAAGTATATAGTATCCCTCTCTGAGCCAGCCGGACGCTCCTGGGACGCCGGGATGTGCGTGTGGGTCCTTGAAGGCGAGCGGGGCCTCCCGACGGGGCAGGGCAGACCAAGAACAATCCCAGAGCCCCCGTTTTAAGAAAGAGGAAGCCAAGACGCCAGAGAAACGAGAGGGTTTAATCCGCCTCCAGCGGCGCCTCCGCCGTCTGGTGCCCGGATCGCCGAAGCGTCCCGCCGCCTCCCTGCGCGTTTTTTAACGCTTGGGAGGCGCTCGAAAAGTTTTTATCCCGCACGCCCGGGGGCACGCGCGAACAGCCGCGTTACGCGGGGCGGGGGAAAAACAGCCCAGCTCCGAAGCGGGGAGGGCGGGAGCCGGGCAGAGCCCGCCCGCAGACTCATCGAGTGAGATGGCGATGACGCGCGGCCGCTGCCGCCGCGCGGACGCGCGCGGGCCGGCTCGCCAAGACCCCCCCGCCGAGGCGGCCTCTCGCCGGCTGCCCTTGCTCGGAATGGGGCCGCGGCCGGCTGCCGGACGCAACGCGCCGTGAAATCCAGCCCCCGGCCGTCCCCGGCGCTGCCCAGCTCCCCCGGCCCGTAATCCCCCCCGCCCAGCGCACGGTTCTTCCGCCCAGCCGCGCAGTGAGGGATGGGGACGCGTCACGCTCTGCTCCCGAAAATGTGGCGAGCGGCATTTGTGTGCGAGCGGCCCTCCCGCGCCGCTCTTCTGCCGAGGGGCCGTGGGGCCCTGCCCCGACGCCCTCCCCGGGCAGCGCCCCTGCCTAGCCCAGCGGCGCGGGACCTCCTCCTGCCCGCGGGCCACACCCCACTTCGGGGCAGCCCTCGGGGCCGCGGTCCAGCGGCGGGTAGGGCCGGTCGCCCCCAACCAGCGCCTCGTTCAGCTTCCCGCCAGTCAGTGAGCCTGCGGGGAGGCGTTTCGGCCTTTTAGGGCGGGTGGGAAACCTGTGCGAATTTCAGGGCGCCACCAAACGAACACCGGTCAGGGCAGAAGGGGGCGCAGCCAGATGAAGGGGACAGGGCTTCTGGGGGAAGCCCAGGGGGCCAGACTGGGGCTTCGAGCAGGCCAGATTGGGCCCATGGTTCTGAGGTTCAACTCCCTGGCCCAGTCCCCACACGCATTTCCCCCCAGCCTTTCCCGCTAACTGTGCCCTGCCCTTTGAGAACTGCGGTCTGCCCCGGAAGGACACCAGCTCCTTCATCCTGTGAAGATGGGCTGTTGGTGCGTGGTGGGGAGGGGATGGCTCTTTGTACATGCTCAGAGGTACTGCTGTTACCTGTCTTTTTTTTGTTAAAGGAGTGTGGTCATACTGGTGAGAAGATTGCTGTGGAGTAGAAATGGAGGGGCACGATTGCAAGAACCCCCCCCCCCAAGGACCTGCAAACAAACTTCTCCTACGCTCGTCTCAGCTTCTTGCCCTCTGTTTCTTATCTGGGTCCAGATGCCCAAACTGGCCTCTGTCGCCCAAAGGCAACACTGACAGATCAGTCACATGCTAGCCCATGACTAACAGCTTCCAGTCTGGTCTCTGACTCCATCACCTCCAACCCGTTATTCAAAATCTCCTGTGTCACACTGATGTCACACTGTCTCCTGGGATGCCCCAGGATCAAAAGGACCAGACGCCCCCCTTGCTGTCCTGAGCCCGTAGAGCTCCTTGAGAGACACCTGAAGACATATCCACAGAGACCTTTCCTGCCTCCTGGGTGGCTTGGGGTTTGTTGGGATGACATCAGCGTCAGGTGAACTGTGGAACATTGGAACTCTCTACTCATAGATCTGCCAAACCGCCCCCCAATACATCCATCAACAGGAGAAGGGGTGTGTGTGTTTAATTAAAGCATTTCTGATGATGGCTGTCAGGATCTTGTTTTTCACTCTTGTTTTGAACCTTGATAGCATCTTTTAACTGAACTTTTCACTGGCTAGTGTGGCTTTTTAAATAAATCACTGATATAGGTCTTTGGGGCAACATGACCCTTTGAATCTACATTTTGGGGTGTTGGCAGGGGAAGGGATCAGATGGAACTAAATAAAAGGGGACTGTGAAAAGCATGCACTGAATAGCCTGCCCTAACTCGAGGGTGTGGATTAAGCCACATTTGAACTGGCCATTACAGCAGTGCGGCAGGTGTAAGCAGGGCCTCTGAGCGTGAACAGAGTCCCTTTTGCTCAACTTCTGCCTCCGAGCCTCTGGGCTGCTTTCTCCATCCTGCAAGGCCAAAATACAGTGTACCTCTGGCAATTCTTGCTGTTTCACCTAAATGGGCTCAGAGAGTGACGGGGGGGCAGCGGGACAGTGGAGGCCTGTGTGGGTGAGGCACCATGTTGAAAGCATTAGGCATCACCTGTCAATAGGATCTCTGTGGCTCCAAATCCCCCCTTAGGCACAATCATTCAAGGCTCCCCCTTTGAATCTGTTCACCTTCTTGGTGTTCTCTGATCATGCGTGGAATGCACATGATGTTTCCCTCCTGGATCCAGCACAAACTTGTGGTTCATCCCTTCAAAGACCTCCAGGGCCTGTCCTCCCATCTCTCTGCTTTTGACATCATAGATAGAGTTGGAAGGGGCCTACAAAACCATGGAGTCCAACCCCCTGCTCAATGCAGGAAGCCTGATTCCCAGGTGGGCTCCCATCCAAGGACTAACCACGGCTGACCTGTCCCAATACATCTCCCCTATGCCTGGAACTCTACCTCACTGCCCCTTATACATCAAAGTCTCCCTCATTGCTCCTTATGCCTAGAACTCTCTCTCACTGCCCCTCACGCCTAGACCTTCCCTCACTGCTCCTTATACATGAAAGTCTCCTTCACTGGCCCCTCACTGTCCCTTATGCCTAGAACTCTTCCTCACTGTCCCTTATACCTGAAATTCTCCCTGACTGCTCCTTATGCCTGGAACTCTCCCTCACTGCCCCCCATAAGGCTGAGATGCCTGGTATAATTAGACCACAACCTAGCCTTTAAAGCTTTGATTGCAGAATCAGGGGCAGGGCAGACAGAAATCCGCCAGGTGCCATCCCCCCCCCAGCCTGCCCCCAGCTGTGAAAGGTTACAGTCGCCCTGTCAAAACCCTTCTGGTTTGCCATCCTCTCAACCCTTCCCCCCCCACCCCAGCCCTCGGAATATTCCGCCAGGTTTCAAAGCCAAACAGGAACCGACAAGGAAACGGCACTTGGCTAGATGAGTCGCTCGAGTCGACCACAAGTGCTGGGCAGAAAACAGACTGATGGGGGGGGGGGTTTGGAGCCAGGGGGGAGCGGGAAAGGAGGCCCGGGACATCTCTGTCCCGGGGGAGGCGCTGGGGGCTTAGGGCTCAAAGTCCTCCCCGCTGAACGACGGCCGGCCGGTAGTTGTGATCCAGCGGGCAGCTTCTGCCTCGTTTTCAGCCCCCCGACGTGGGCTCTCGGTCGGCTCCCAGCGGCTCTCGGTTGTGGGGGCATCTTGGGGCCGCTGCCTTTTCCGTCAGTGCCCCGAGCTGGCAGCAGGGAGATGCCAGAGAACCGCGGATCTGCATTTATCCACCTGGAATATGAACCGTGTCGGGTGGGTGACGAACAAGCGACTCCAGTGAGGCAGTCCGGTAATTTTAGACTCTGGACTTTGGGTCTTCGGCAGCACCCAGGCCCGCTCTTTAGAAGGTGATGGGTGTTACTGCACTTAAGTCCAAAAGTGGCAATCCAGATTCGCTGTGTTTGCCGGGGGGGGGGGCGGGGTCCTGCTTCGTAGAGCCTTGGGCTTCTGCCCCAAAGTCCAACCCCGACGGCGCCAGGGAGGAACACACAGAGGTCCGAGAAGAGAGTGAATGGATTTAGCAAAGCACGAGGAACCCCTTCCCACCTCCCCACCCTGTCGAAGGCACGCATTGAGGCTGCCAATGTTCTTTTCCCAAAGAGGGCTCCTTGAAAGTTGAAGTTCAGCAGGGGAAGTCTTTCCCTGTCAACAAATTGACAACCCCGGCTGAATTTCTGCCTGTTTTACACAAGAGTCTTGCAAGGGGAAACATGTGGTGACTAGGGACTGAAACCTCAAACAGGCAGGTTCTCCAACTAAAGCTTTAGCTGATTAGTCAGCAAAAAGGTACTTTGTATCTGGTATGTTACTGTAAGAGGGAATAAAAAAGGATCTATGAATGATGTCCCGTCTAATAATGCTTTTGGTTAAGTCAATAGAGGCCAATTTTAATTGATAGCGCCTCTTTCTTTCTTTTTCTGTTTTGGTTCTGGTGTGTTACTGTAACAGAACAAAACAAGAATCTCTGAACTCCTTTCCTTCTGACAATGCATTCATTTGGCTATGACGTTGCTGTAATCCCACACTTCCTTCAATGACTCGAAAAGGTATGTTGAGGTTTGGGTAATATGCACAGAGAGGTTCACAGGCAGGCTTGGATCTTGCTTGCAGTGTCCATGCGTCACTCAGAAAGGGCCCAGAATTTAAGAGGAGTCCTGCTAGATCAGACTCAAGGTCCATTCCATCTACCATTGTTCTCCACAGGGCCCAGACAGATGACCAAATGGGAAGCCCACAAGCAGGACATGAGTGCTAAAACCCACCCCTGCTCTTTGTCCCTAGGAACTGGAATTCAGAGAGGTAGGTTTCCTCTGATACTGGAGGTTCCAAGCTGCAAATCTGACTGGTAGCTATTGACAAACTTATTCCCCCCTCCACAATTTTGTCGAATCTCATGTGAGAGCAGTCTAAAATCAGGGGCCCTCAAACTTTTGGGGGCAGTGGGCCCATTTGGCATGTTGAGAGAGTGTTGCGGGTGCTCTCACAAAATGGCAGCCATGGGGGGGCAGGCTTGCCCACGAACTGAAGGATAAGGCAGAGGTAGTGATCCAAGCTCCAAAGCTGCTCTTTTTGGAACTTGCCATTTTCTGCTCTGACACTCGTTTCTCAGAAGGCAAAACTGATGAGGCTCAGAGACATGCCACTTGGCCCAGAATGCCCCGCAGGGGCCAGAGGCATTCTGGGAAATAAGGACAGCTCTGGAGGCTGGAGTTTCTCTTTGCAGTGTGCCAGCCTGCCAGTTTAATTTTTGTTCTTTTAAAAAAATAAAATGGAAACCAAGAAACTGGGGTCAGCTGTACACCTCCCTTGGTACCCCCAGGTGATTTAGACATCCACCACTGCTGGGAATGTCCAGTTTGAATTGGCTGAAAAAAGGACAGTGATTAACAGACTCAAAAAATCCTTTGTCTGGCTGAATGCATGAGTGTCCCCCCCATCCCCCCCCCCTTTAGCTGAACAGGCTTCACTTCCCCCTCGCCCTCTGGTTTGTGACACAGGGTAATAGGTGAAGGCTGTGGATATATTTATCTCTTCCTGTGTGTGTGTCTGTGTCTCTGTGCACGTGCCTCATTGCCGGGAAAAGATCTCACTTGTGGGACAGAACATGTGTGCATGACACACAAATACATGGTGTGTGTGTGTGTGTGTGTGTGTGTAACAGAAAGAGGTGTGGGGTGAGGAGAAATAATCACAGTGTTACCCCTCAATCTAGCTTAGACCTTTTATTTCTCCTCCTCCATCCCATCCTGGATGTGTTCCTCAAAGTTGAAGCTTCACAATTACCTAGTGAAGCCTTCCACAACCTGGTGCTGGACCTCAACTGCAATCATAGAATCATAGCACAGTAACGTTGGAAGGGGCCTGCAAGGCCATCGAGTCCAACCCCCTGCTCAAGGCAGGAATCCAAGTCAGAGCATCCCTGACAGATGGCTGTCCAGCCTCGTCTTGAAGGCCTCCAGTGTGGGAGAGCCCACCGCCTCCCCAGGTCATGGGTTCCATTGTTGTATTGCTCTGACAGTCAGGATGTTTTTCCTGATGTTCAGCCGGAATCTGGCTTCCAGTAACTTGAGCCCATTATTCCGTATCCTGCACTCTGGGAGGATCGAGAAGAGATCCTGGCCTT
The DNA here is from genome assembly GCF_057233095.1 of Heloderma suspectum. NCBI lineage: Eukaryota > Metazoa > Chordata > Lepidosauria > Squamata > Helodermatidae > Heloderma > Heloderma suspectum. The sequence continues at coordinate 47,730,426 of NC_139475.1, read as the reverse complement.
CCTCTCTGGGTCCACCTTTCAAGGACTTGAAGAGCGCCATCAGATCTCCCCTCAGTCTTCGCTTCTCAAGGCTCAACATGCCCAGTTCTTTCAGTCTCTCCTCACAGGGCTTTGTTTCCAGTCCCCTGATCATCTTTGTTGCCCTCCTCTGAAACTTCTCCAGCTTGTCTGCATCCTTCTTCAAGTGCGGTGCCCAGAACTGGACACAGTACTCCAGATGAGGCCTAACCAGTGCTGAGTAGAGGGGAACTAGCACTTCCTGGGATTTGGAAGCCATGCTTCTATTAATGCAGCCCAAAAGAGCATTTACCTTTTTTTGCAGCCACATCACATTGTTGGCTCATATTCAGCTTGTGCTCTACCACAATTCCAAGATCCTTCTTGCTTGTAGTGTGGTTGAGCCACGTATCCCCCATCTTGTAACTGTGCATTTGGTTTCTTTTTCCTAGGTGCAGAACTTGGCATTGACCCCTATTAAATGTCATGCTGTTGTTTTCTCTCCAGGGCTCCAGTCTGTCAAGATCACTTTGAATTCTGTTTCTGTCTTCCTGGGTATTAGCTATCCCGCCCAATTTTGTGTCCTCTGCATATTTGATCAGCATTCCCTGCACCTCCTCCTCCAAGTCATTGATAAAAATGTGGAAGAGCCCTGGGCCCAGGACTGAGCCCTGCGGTACCCCACTCGTTACCTCTCCCCAGCTTGAGAAGGCCCCATTGATTAGCACTCTTTGAGTCCGATTCTGTAGCCAACTGTGGATCCACCGGATCGTTGTTTCATCTAGCCCACTTGGAGCTAGTTTGCTCCTCAGAATATCATGGGGCACTTTGCCGAAAGCTTTGCTGAAGTCGAGGTATATGATGTCCACAGCATTGCTACGGTCCACAAGGGAGGTGACCTGATCAAAAAATGAGATCAGATTCGTCTGGCAGGACTTGTTCTTGACAAACCCATGTTGGCTTCAAGTAATCACAGCATTGTTTTCAAGGTGCTCACAGATGGATTGCTTTATCATCTGCACCAGAATTTTCCCAGGGATTGATGTCAGACTGACTGGTCTGTAGTTCCCAGGTTCCTCCTTTGTGCCCTTTTTGAAGATAGGGACAACATTAGCCCCCCTCCAGTCATCTGGCACTTCACGCGTCCTCCAGGATTGCTCAAAGAGAATAGACAGCAGTTCTGAGAGTTCTTCTGCCAGTTCCTTTATTGCTAGGGTGCAGTTCATCTGGCCCTGGAGATTTGAACTCATTCAGAGTAATGAGGTGTTCCTTGGCCATATGCCTATTGATCTCAAGCTGCAATCCTGCCCCTTCAGCCTGGACTTCGCCTTTGCCAGTGGGGTCATAGACCCTCTTTTGGGAGAAGACTGAGCCAAAGTAGGAATTGAGCACCTCTGCCTTTTCCTTGTCATCTGTTATCATTTTGCCATCCTTATTTAATAGCTGAACCACCATTTCTTTCCTCTGCCTTTTACTGTGCCCGTAGCTGAAGAAAGCTTTTTTGTTGCTTTTAGCATCCCTCGCTAACCTCAGCTCGTTTTCAGCTTTAGCCTTCCTGACGCCATCCCTGCAATTCTGTGCTGCCTGCCTGTACTCTTTCTTAGTTGCTTGGCCTTCTTTCCACTTCCTGTCTGTGTCCTTTTTTGTTTTCAGGTCATCCTTAAGCTTTTTGTGAAGCCACATTGGCTTCTTCTGTTGTCTTCCACCTTTTCTTCTTGTTGGAATGGTTTGTAATTGTGCCTTGAGAATTTCCTTTTTTAAAAGCTCCCACCCATCTTGGACTCCTTTTCTTGTTAGTGTTGCTTGCCATGGGACCTTACTGATCATTGTTCTGAGTTTATTAAAATCGGCTTTCCTAAAATCCAGGGTATGCATTTGACTACACTTGGCTTTTGCTTCCCTTAGAACCAAGAACTCAAGTACAACATGGTCGCTTTCCCCCAGAGCTCCTGTAACTGCTACTTTATCCACTAAGTCATCTCTGTTGGTTAGGATCAAGTCAAGGATAGCCGATCCTCTAGTTCCTTCCTCTACTTTCTGTAAGTAAAGGAAAGGAAGTTATCTGCCACACAAGTCAGGAATTTCCTGGAGGGGCCATGTTTTGCAGAATTTGTCTCCCAACAAATATCGGGGAAATTGAAGTCCCCCATTACTACTACATCATGCTTCCTTGAAACATTGGCTATTTGCTTTCCAAAAGTTTCATCCTCGTCTTCTCCTTGGTTGGGTGGCCGGTAGTAGACTCCGACCACCAGGTTCCTTTTATTCTTTGCTGCATTTGTTTCAACCCAGATGCTCTCGATGGGGCTACCAAGCTCATCCTCCTGTATTTCTGTGCAGAGATATGTATTTTTCACATACGGTGCAGCCCCACCTCCCTTTCTGCTCCTCCTGTTCTTTTGAACAAGTTATATCCTTCAGTTGCTGTATTCCAGTCATGAGAGTCATCCCACCAAGTCTCAGTTCGACCTATCAAGTCATAATTTCCCTCCTGTGTTAAGAGTTCAAGACTGTTTGTTTCCCACACTCTGGGCATTAGTATAGAGACATCCAAGACCGTGTGCTTCATGGTCTGGCTTTCTTCCTACATGTGTCTGAAGACCGCTATCGGAGCTGCTCTCTCCGTTGCGGTGCATGCGCCTTCGTCCACTGTTACCCCCAACTTTACGTCTCCCTCCCCCGCAGGATTCAGTTCAAAGCCCCCCTGATGACGTTCTTCGTGCTGTGGCCAAGCACATTCTTCCCAGCGCTTGTGAGGCGCAACCCGTCCCTAGCCAACAGCCCATCTTCCAGGAAGTGTAGCCCGTGGTCCCAGAATCCAAATCTCTCGCGCCGGCACCACCTTCGTAGCCAGTCATTCACCCGGAGTATTTCCTTTCCCTCTCTGTCCCTCTTCTAACTACCGGGAGGATGGATGCGAAAACTCTCTGGGCCCCAAAGTTCCTGAGCTTCAGAGTCTGGCGTGGTTTCTTCCTCGCTCCGCTTGGCGGTATCATTTGTTCCCGCATGGACGAGAAGAAAGGGACACCTGTCAGTGGGCTTTATGAGCGCAGGCAGCCCTTCAGTCGCGTCTCTAATCCGTCCTCCCGGGAGGCAGAGTGCCTGGCGAGTCCACGGGTCGTCGCGACATACTTGGGTCTCGATCCCACGCGGCAAGGAGTCTCCCCCTCCTCCCCCTCTTCTCTTCCTGTTGTCGTAGGCCTGGGTTTCAGGGCCTCTGCTTGGCTGACCTTCAGCCTCTTGCTCGCGCTCCTGCGGGGTCCCCCGCACTTCTTCCTCCGCAGGCTGCCCCCCAGTCTCACCCCCAAGTACCTGGGACCGGCTCCACAGCTCCACTGCCGCCGAGCGGCGTCTAGCTCTTCTGCTCCTAACGGTCCCCCTTTCCCAAGGAGTATCCTCGCGGCATTTTTCCTCGCCTCAGCGCCTTCCTCTTGTGCCTCAGCTTGCTGTTGCTCTTCTGGCTTCTGCTCTTCGCTTTGCTGCCGCAGGTCCACCGCTCTGTCCAAGAGCTCTTCGTCTTCCCTTATTCCCCGCAGGGTCGGCAGTCGCCGCTCCGGTCCCCTTCCTTTCTCTTCCAGCAGCGTGATCAACTGCACCTGTTGCGCGTGTGCGCCATGCTGGCCTCGGGCACGGAAACAAACACGGCACACGCCTTGCAGGTCACCACCACCGGAGACGAGTCTTGTCCTTCCGTGGCCTCTGTTCCCCTTTTTGTGTCTAGCTTTCTGATGGTACTGGGACAGCCTGTGCTGTGTCCTCTGTTCACTGCAGGTTAACAACAGAGTCCCACCGGTATGGAAGTGTGTGTTGCAAGACAAATATATCTTTTTATATTTGTCTTTTTCTATATAAAAAAATCTTTTTATAGCCAATCATCCTTGGCTAGGGATGACGGGAGTTGTGGTTCAACAGCCCCAGTGGGTACCAGGTCAGGCAATGTTGCCCCTATTCACTGTTTGATCCTGTAGCCCTGTAGTCCATACAGACTTTAGATAGAATACACACACACACTGTATACCCACACAGGAAGTAGGAAAGTGTGTGTTTAGTCAGAGCATAGGAAAACACAAACAGACGCCCAAACTGATTGAAGCGTGGCCTAAAAGACAGGACTATGCTATGTTTTTATCTTACCCGTCTTTCACAGGAGGTCCAGGCAGCGTACAAGTTTTGCCCCCCTCTGACACCCCAGCTCTGGCTGCCATTTTATCTGCACAACAACCTTGTGAGGTAAAGCGAGGCCGAGAAAGAATGACTGGCCCATAGCTGGGTGGGGATTTTGAAACCAGGGGTCTCTCCGGTCCTTGCAACTCTAGGAAATGCCTGTGCATTGATCTCCTGATGGTTTTGCCATAAAAAAGCACCTCCCCCGCCCCCAGCTGCTAAATTAGGCTGCTAAAATTGAGACAACTTGAAGGAAAACAGGAGTAGCTTTATGTGTGGAAGGGATTTGTGTGCGGGTCCCAGTTCTGGTCCTGAAAACCAATTCCTGAGCTGAGCATATGCTCAAAGGCACCCTTGTTCCTCGATTCTATGTCTGCCTGCTTGACCCGCTATTGTGTATCCAGATCCAGTCAGTAGACCTCAAGATTCTAGCAAAAGGACAAAGGAAATCCAGTGACTAATTAATTCAGACTGCAAGTCTTCATTTTGGGACCAGTCTCTCTCTAAACTGCAGACCTCCCGGCCACAACATTTACCCACATGTGGGGACTTTTCTGTTTCTTTCCCCCTGTCCCCCATTTTTCATACCACCTAGCCCAATGAAGAGTTCTGGTGAACACAAAAGCTTGCACGTTTTGCTGGAATTTGGGGTTGGTCCTAATAAAGGTAGAGATAGGAGAGCCAGGGAAGTTCAATCTCATCAAAATTCTCCAAACTTTACTCGCAAGCTCCATTTGCCTCACTCCTGTTTTTGTTTGGGACCCATTTTTCCGTTTGTTCAAACAGGGAAAGTGTGCATGTCTGCGTGCATTTTTCAAAAGTGCGCACTTTCCCCCATTAACTAAAGTGTGAACATTGGTGTGTGTTTTCTAATGTGCATTTCAAAATGATGTTCAACAACTCGAGAAGCCCAGCGTGCCGTCCCATTCTCCCTGCCGCATGGCGAAACCCCGCAGCCGGCAGTGCTGCTAGCCAGGGTTTCTAGACTCACAGCAGATGGTTCTGTCTATCTCGCTTTGCCTGTTTGGCCTGGAACGCACAGGCACAGCAGATGCTCTGGGCGGTGGCGTCTTCCCTGGCATGGCTTTCTTGCTCTGAGCCAGCCTGGAATCCCGGCGCCCAGAGCCACCTGAGGGTTGAGTCTCCTGGGAGCCAGAAGCTCAGCACCGCTGCCCGCTGGAATGAGGATGAGACCGGGGTGGGACTTTCAGCCCTGTGGGCCAAATCTGACCCTTCAGAGGTCCCCAGAGAGCCACGCCCCTTTGTCCTGGCTCTGCCCCCTCCCCTGACAAATCATTGTTTGGCGGTTTCCCAGCATTTGCCTTTCCCCCCATTTGAAATGCCCCCACCCCCGAAGGCATAGTTAGCGGCAGCGGCAGGAACAGCTCAAATGTAGTGTGATTTTTCACCCCATCCCCCTCAGGAATGTGAGAGCTTCTCCGAATCAGAATTCAGCCTGAAAGACATTGCCCCACCCCTGGACGAAATGGATCACAGGGCCCCAACAGAGCGTGGGTAGTCATGGCAGCCAACACAGCTTGTAGCCAGCAAGATGCACTTTGCAAGATCTGAGTTGCTGGGTCAAGCCAGATGCTTTGGAGGGAGAACCTAGGGTGTGACTGGTAAAAAGGATCTGTCCAGTGCTAGAAAAGAACTCTGGCACAAGAGGCGAAGCTTTGTAAGACCTGAGCTGAACGACTCTGCAAGTTTTTTTTTAAAAAAAAGCTTTGCAAGATATGGACTGCGAGAGGGAAACTAGAACTTTTTGAGAAATGAGTTCCTTCAAGTCAAGATAAGAGAGAGAAGCCTGGAGTTATTCAAGCTGTCAGATCTAGTGAACAAGCTTTGCATTGCAAGTTAAGATAGGTTTTGGTGGAGCTGAATCACCAGATCACAATAGAAGTTCTTGAAAACTGATCAGGATAAGCAAATTACAGTTGACTATAGGTGAATGAAACCAGAATGCCCCTGCACATTGATTTAATCAGTATGTTCATTAATTGATTGGACTTTGTAGCCTGTCTCTTTCCCCAAATATGTATTTTTAACAACTAGGATCAGCTATGCATGAGTTGAGCTGCTGGTTTAAACTGGAGCAGCGGCAGCTGAAACTGCTTCGAAAGCAAAGATATAACATCTCATTTTTGACATTTACAGCCTGGTTGTATAAGAAGCTCTGACCACAAAGGATGATGTGTGAGGCTGAAGACAGCTCCTTTGCTTTCCCTGCTTGCCAGCTCATCTCTTGCAAAGGCAGCAAGTGTGGCTCAGGCAGCCCAGCTCATGCAAATCTTATCTTTAAAAAAAGAAAGAAAAAGAAGAGGCACAGAACAATCTTATACATGTTTACTTAGATGTAAGTCCCATTGTGTTCGATGGGGCCAACTCCTAGCTAAATGTGTACAAAATTATTTATTTCATTTCTATACTGCTCAATAGCTGGAGCTCTCTGGGCGGTTCACAAAAATTAAAACCAAAGAGCACACAATAAAACAATACAAAATATATAAAACATTAAAACCCTGAGCTCAGGAATACAATGTAAGTGCCAGGCGAACCTTACTAGGGAGCTCATTCCACAGCCAGGGTGCCACAGCAGAGAAGGCCCTCCTCCTAGTAGCCTCCCGCCTCACTTCCTTTGGCAGGGGCTCACGGAGAAGGGCCGCTGAGGATGATCTTAAGGTCCGGGCAGGCACATATGGGAGGAGGCGATCCTTCAGCTGGCCTGGCCCCAAGCCGTTAAGGGCTTTGAACGTTAACACCAGCACTCTGAATCGGGCCCGGAAATGGACCGGCAGCCGGTGCAGCTGGAAAGTACCGGCGTAATGTGAGCTCACTGGCCAGTCCCTGTGAACAGTCTTGCTGCCCTATTTTGGACCAGCTGAAGTTTCCGGACCGTTTCCAAAGGCAGCCCCACGTATAACGCATTGCAGTAATCCAGACGGGAAGTTCTCAGAGCGTGGATCGCTGTAGCTGGGCTCTCTCTGTCCAGAGAAGGGCGTAGCCGGTATACCAGCCTAAGCTGATAAGAGGTGCTCCGTGCCACCGAGTTCACCTGTGCCTCAAGCGACGGTTCTGGGTCCGAGAGCACCCCCAAACTACGAACCTGATCCGTTGGGGGAGTGCAGCCCCCTCCCGAACGGGTTGAACATCGCCTAGCCGGGCAGAGGAGCCACCCACTAACAGCACCTCCCTCTTGCCTGGATTGAGATTCAGTTTATTGGCCCTCATTACCGTGCCCAGGCCCTGATTCAGAACAGCCTCGCCCTCGGCTGGGTTTGATGAGAACGAGAGGCGGAGCGGGGGTCATCCGCATATTGATGGCACCTCAGCCGGCACCTCCGGATAGCCTCCCCCAGCGGTTTCATGTAGATGTTGAACAGCATGGGGGATAAAACAGAGCCCTGTGGAGCCCCATGGCACAATTGCCATGGCACAGAGCAATAATCCCCCAGCACCACCTTCTGGAATCGGCCATCCAAGTCGGAGCGGAACCACTGTAGTGCAGTGCCTCCAACTCCCAACCCAGACAACCTATCCAGAAGGATACCATGGTCGATGGCATCGAAAGCCGCTGAGAGGTCCAGGAGAATCAACAGGGTCGCACTCCCCCTGTCCCTCTCCCGGCAGAGGTCATCCCACAGGGCGACCCCGCAGTTTCCGTTCCAAACCAGGCCTGAAGCCCGACTGAAATGGATCTAGATAATCCGTTTCGTTCAACAGTGCCTGGCGCTGTCCCGCAACCACCCGCTCCACCACCTTGCCCAGGAAGGGGAGGTTGGCCACCGACCTATAATTGCTAACGTCCTGCGGGTCCAGGTTAGGCTTTTTCAGGAGTGGCCTGACTACCGCCTCTTTTAAAGCAGCCGGGACCACTCCCTCTCTCGAGGAGGAATTTACAACCTCCTGGACCCAGCCAGACATCCCCTCCTTACAACTTCAGGCTGTAATCCTATACCCGTTTACTTGAGAATAAGCCCCATTGAACTTAACGATTCACTTCTGAGCAGAGGTGACTTTGGAGTAGAGACATATAGGAGCACCCTGTGCCTTTTTTTTTTTTTAAAGGTAAGCTTTGCATGAGCTAGGCTGCTGCTCCAAGCTGCCTTTGCAAGAGGTGAGCTACAAACTGGAGCCGTCTCCAGCGTACCTCCTTTGGCTCTTGTCCCATGCAAGCGCAGGCAAAGATGAAACCGCCTGACCGGGTTTGTCGGCTTTCTGATCAAGGCTTCGGGGGTGGCAAAAAAGGGCAAGGTGTTTTGGCCCTGTTGGGCTTGGTAGGGTTGGCGTGGGAGCAGGGGAGGGTTCAGATAGGGCAGAAATACACACACACCCTCTGACTACTCTCTGTGGAAGTGGAAAGATTCCGTGATCTTGGATGAGTACCCAGTGAATAAGCACATGCAAAGGCCCTGAGTCAGAACTTTTAGTGGGCATGCCTCTGTCTTCAAAAGGTGGAGTACAGTGGCGAAGCTACTGTCATTGCTGTCATGCAACCCCCCACCCCCAGGGGCACACTCGGGGCCCAAGCATTTCCACACCAGGGCAAGGCTGGGCCGCTTGTCCCACTTGGATTGGGTCAAAGAATGCAAAACTGACCCACCCTGCCCTGGGGAGGTGGGAAATGGTGCATGCGCACACACACACAACCACCAAGCTGGAGCTGGGTGTTTTGTCTTTTCTCGCTCCCACCCCCCGCCCCCCCTGACAGTAATTGGGCTGGAGTCGAAGAACAGGCAGAGCCTTGTTGTCAAGTGGCAAGAAAAAAAGAGGATGAGGAGCCAAGAAAGATGCAAACCCAGCTCTCCCCCTTCGGGTCGAAGTTTGGGCTGTAAGCTGGTTGGGGCAGAGACCCTGTCATCTTGTCCTCTGTAAAGCACTGTGTTCACTGATGGCATCCATCTGCCTTGCTCAGCCTGGTGCCCAGCTGTGCTGGACGTCAACTCCCATCAATCTCAGCCCGCATGGCCAATGGCCATGGATGCTGGGTGTTGTAGTCCAACACATCTAGAGGGCCCCAGGCTGGGTAAGGCTGGTGTAAATAATAGGACTATACAACTCTGTCCACATATTGTGCAGGGCTTGGCCCACTGGGGCTGAGGCCCAGTACCCAACATTAAAAGCCAACTTCTTCAATCTGGCGTCCTCCAGACGGGTCAGACTACAAACCCAGTCATCCCCAGCCGGCAAGCCTGGGGCAGACAGGAGTTGCGATCTGACCCGTCTGGAAGATGCCAGGCTGTGGGAGGTTGCTTGAAAGGAAGGAGAGTTTCTGAGAGTGCGCAGATGTCCTTCCCTTTGCCAGCAGGCGACCCAGCCCCCTCCCATCTGGGTTTAGGGCAGGGGTGCAGAACGTCTTTCAGATTCCATTTCGGAGGCACTCTGGGGAGCTGCATTCCAGTGGTGGGTGGGGCCAAAAACAAAGGGGTGTGGCCCAATCTAGGTGCTAGAGTCCTTGGGGCTAGTGACCCCTCCCTCAAAAGATCTGTATCCACAGGCTACAGCCCCTCGCCAAGTAACCCATCATGCCTCCTCTCTGAATAAAATGAAATGAATACAGAAATGCTGCAACCGATATGCACTTACCTGGGAGTATGGGTGAAATTGGTAGGGCTTACTTCTGAGTAAATGGGCACAGGACTGGGCCATAAGACCAGACACTCCTCTACACATTTACTTGGGTGTAAGGCCCACAGGGTTCAATGCGGCTCATTCCCCCTTAATGTGTGCTTCCGATTATCGCCTATGTCACTTTTTCAACAAATTGGTGTGGATCCAGATTGAGTCATACTTATGAGTAGACCCAATGGTGAAGGATGCTGGGAGCTGTAGGCCAAAAATCTTGCAGGCTGCAAATGGCCCACGCCTGACATAGACCCCATGGATTTCAATGGGTCTACTCTAAGTAGGGCTCAATCTGGATCCAACCTAGATTTGTATTTTTATTTCAGTGTTTGCAGGTTCATATCGGCTTATGCTGGGCGCCCCCAGCCAACACAGTGAGTGTAACCCCCTCCTCAGCTCCCTCTAAAATGTCTGGCCACGAGTCGCTCTGCATCCTGTTTGTTGTTCTTTATTTGCTCAGTCACTTCCGACTCCTCGTGACTTCCTGGACCAGCCTCCGCCAGAGCTTCCTGTAGGCCGTGGTCACCCCCAGCTCCCCCAAGGTCGAGTCCGTCACCTCCAGAATGTCATCCATCCACCTTGCCCTTGGTCGGCCCCTCTTCCTTTGCTTTCCACTTTCCCCAGCATCAGCATCTTCTCCAGGGTGTCCTGTCTTCTCATGATGTGGCCAAAGGACTTCAGTTTTGCCTTTCATATCCTTCCCTCCAGTGAGCAGTCTGGCTTTATTTCCTGGAGGATGGGCTGGTTTGATCTCCTTGCAGTCCAAGGCACTCTCAGAATTTTCCTCCAGCACCACAGTTCAAACGCATCTGATGTCAGGGTGGAAAGAGCAGTTCTGATTCTGAGGAGGATCAGCAATCCGTGGGAGAGGGGCCAGCTCGTCCCTCACAGGCACAGCAGCTGGCAGAGATTCCTCCTGCCTGCATTCCTGAGATAGTGACCCTGGCAGTGAGAGAGTGCAGGAACGGGGCTTGCTAGATGCTCGATGCAGACGCAGGGAGCGATGAGTGATGGAGGGCGCGGAAAAGAGGCGTAGCGCCCGTTTGGTGAGCAAGCAACGGCCGCCTCCCGTGGACCCAAGGGAAAGAGGGAAGATCTCTCCCTAGCCCATAAGTTCAGGGTCTTCAAGTGATTCTCCTTCAAACAGGGACCAACTGCCTACCCGGAGCATAGGCTACTCTGCTGTTCCTTGCTTAGTCGCTGGTGATTAGCATCTGAAAGAGTCATTAAGTTGTAAAAGGATTAAAGCCTTGGAAAGAATCCTTTTGTCTGTGTCTTGAGTTGGCTATTGGAGTCTACTGAGGCTGCTAGGGCATTCCTGACAGCTTGGTCCCCGTTCCTATTTTTTTTTCTCTCTCTCTCTCTCTCTCTTCTCCTACTGCCGAATGGAGGGTGCCAGGGACCTGGCGGTGCAATCTCTGGCGCAAGAGAACCAGATTCTCCGTGATCAAGTGGCTCAACTGACGACTGCCGTACAGAATCTACAAGCTGCGGTTCAAACCCCCCCCCTCCGATTCCCCCCTGCCGCAAGTGCCCGGTGGCTTTGCCAGATAAGTTTTCTGGTGAGAAAGGACTTTTTCAGATTTTCCGGGCCCAATCGTAGCTGTACATGCACCTTCAACCAGAGGATTTCCTGACGGAACAGGTTCGTGTGGGCTTCATCTACCTACTTTCAGACATGGCAGGTAAATGGGCTTCAGGACTTCTTCTCACTAATGACCCCCTGCTCAGGGACTATCGAGGTTTCATGACAGCGATGGCCAGATTTTTCATTGACCCCCTGCACACGCAGACGGCTTCTTGGGAGATTCGCTGCCTCAGGCAGGGCAAGGACTCAGTTTCCAGCTATGCGACAACTTTTCGCTTGCTGATGCAGGATTTACAGTGGAATAATGGCTGGTGGCTCAGTTTTTGGACGGTTTGAACGATGACATCTTGGACGAGTTGGCACGCACACCTAGCCCACCTACTTTGGAAGACCTCATCCAGACCTGCCTCCAGATAGATAGTTGGCTGGAGGGGTGCCGGGGGCCAAGATTTCCCTCCTCCCATTCCCCCCGTTTCCTGCCCCCTCCCCCCCCTGCAGGGGGGCGGAGGAGACCCCGATGCAGCTGGGAGCTACCCAAGCCCCACTGCCGCCAGAGGAACTAGAGCAGCGGTGGGCTGAGTGCCGATGCTTTTGGTGTGGAAAACTGGGACATTTCGCCCAAACCTGGTGCGCTAGACCCGCAGCTCCTCTGCCTCCCCCTCCTCTCCTTCCTCCTCCTCACCCCCAGGCCTGACTAGGTTGCCCCCCAAGCCTGTTGGGGGTCTCCAGTGTGGGGGTCAGTTCCACACCCGGTGGATGCCTTCTGCAACCCCCCCACCCTCCCATCAGCTATTGCATGTTCACCTCCGCTCCTCCCAGTGGGGTGGGGTGTAGGCCCTGACTTTAGTGCACTTGGGGGCTATGGCCAGTTTCATGGATGAAACCTTTGCCCTCTTCCACAAGATTCCTACCCTGCCTCTGCCTGCCCTCTTGGCAGTGGAGACCATCGATGGGCGTCCTCTTTCTTCGGGCGCGGTGACCCGGATTACAGCTGCGCTCACTCTGCGTGCCCAGTCCCACGTTGAGCAGATTCAGTTTCACTTGGCCAAGGTTCCCCAATACCCACTCGTGCTGGGTGTTTCCTGGCTCTCTAAGCACAACCCTCAGATTTCTTGGGGGCTTCAGCAAGTGGAGTTCGCGTCCCCCTACTGCCAGGAGCATTGCCTCCCGACCGAGGCACCAGTCCCAGCCCTTAACCCTTTCCTCCCCCTCCTTGTCTGCTTCTGGCAGTCCTTCAGCTACTGTCATCCTCCCAGAGAAGTATGCGGCTTTTCGGGATGTTTTCGACAAGAAGGAGGCTGACCAGCTCCCCCCCCCACCGCCCATTTGACTGTGCCATTAACCTCATTCCGGGGGCGACCACCCCCGCTGGCCGGCTGTATTCGATGTCGGAGCCGGAACTTCGAGCTCTGTGGGAGGTTTTGGACACAAACCTCAGACGTGGCTTCATTCGCCCTTCCTCCTCCCTCGCCTGCGCCCCTACCATCTTTGTGACCAAGAAATCGAGAGAACTCCGCCTGGTGCACGATTACAGAGTGTTGAATTCAGTCTCGATCCCCAACAAGTACCCCTCCCCCTCATACCCGAGATGCTGGAGCGCCTGGGGCAAGCCAAGATTTTCACAAAGTTGGACCTGCGTAGCACATACTATCTCATTCGCATCCGGGAGGGGGATGAGTGGAAGACCTGTTTTGGCACCCAGTACGGAGCGTATGAGTACCTAGTGATGACGTTTGGGCTCACCTGCGCCCACCCCCCATGTTTTCGCGTTTTATGAATGCCATCTTCCGGGACTATTTGGACGCTTTCCTCATTGTGTATCTCGATGATTTACTTATATTTTCTGAGGACCCCCACGCCCATCAGCACCCTGTCTCCGCCATCCTCCAGCGCCTCCGCGAGCACCATCTGTATGTCAAACTGGAGAAATGTGCGTTCGACCTAACCTCTTTGGACTATCTCAGCTACATTATCTCAGCTGACGGTATCAGGATGGATCCTGCAAAGGTCCAGGCTGTCCTCTCCTGGCAGGCTCCATCCACCAAGGAGGACTTGCAAAGTTTTCTGGGGTTTGCTAATTTCTACAGAAAGTTCCTGCCCAGCTTTGCTCAGCTGACATCTCCTCTCACGGACCTCCTGAAGGGCAGGAAATCTCCTTTTCATTGGATGGCATCTGCCCAACAGGCTTTCGAGGAACTTAAGAGGCTTTTCAGTTCTGAGCCGATCCTGTTACATCCCGACCTGAGGAAGCCTTTTGTGGTGCAAACTGATGCCTCTGACTTTGCGGTGGGGGCGGTGCTCTTTCAGCCAGATCGGGCTGGCGGCAGGCTGCAACCCTGCGCCTACCACTCCAGGAAGCGGAACATGTCTGAGAGGAATTATACCATCTGGGAGAAGGAACTGTTGGCCATCAAGTCCGCTTTGGAGACCTGGCGTCATCTGCTGGAGGGGGCACAGCACCCAGTTGAAGTTAGAACCGACCATCGCAACCTGGAACATCTTCAGACAGCCTGTGCCTTAAACCAGAGGCAGATTAGGTGGTCGCTTTTTCCCCCCCGGTTCCACCTTAAGATTTGCCATGTGAAGGCCTCCGATAACCTACAAGCAGATGCTCTTTCTCATAAGCCGGACCTCCAGCCAGGGGGTGAGGGAAATCCCCCCACTCTCTGATTCTTCCCCCCGAGAGCCTGGCGGCAGCTGCGGTCCCTCACTCTTGGGAGGAGCTCCTTCACTCTGCACAGGCTCAGGATGCTTTTGTTCGCACAAAGGTGGAGGAATTGGGGCTAGCCTCTGCCCCCCCCCCCCACTCTACCCCCTTCTCTTTGTGAGGTGGCCTGCTTCACCATTCCGGCCGGGTCTATGTGCCTTCGAGACCCCTCCGCGAGAAGGTCCTCCATCAGTGCCACGACTCCCCCACAGCTGGGCATTTTGGCGTCGCCAAGACCCTGCATGGAGTGACAAGGGATTTTTGGTGGCCTTGTGTGTGTCGGGATGTCAAGACCTATGTCGCCTCCTGCCCAACCTGCCAGTGGGCGAAGGCCCCCTCAGGGAAGCCCACAGGCTTGCTTCACCCCCTGCCTACCCCCTCAGAACCTTGGAAACTGCTCTCCCTTGACTTCATCACTGACATGCCTCCCTCACATGGTAAGACCACCATTCTGGTGGTGGTGGATTTGTTTTCTAAGATGGCCCATTTCATCCCCTGCTCTGGGTTGCCCACAGCCAGGGGGACAGTGGAGCTTTTTTTGGCGCATGTTTTCCGGCTCCACGGATGGCCCGAGGGTCCCATTTGGGATAGGGGGCCCAATTCACTGCCCATTTCTGGAGAGAGCTACTTGGGCTTCTCCATGTGATGCTCCGTCTTTCCTCTGCCCACCATCCACAGATGGACGGTCAGACTGAGCGCACCAATGCGACTCTGGAGCAATATTTGTGCTGTTATGTCAATTACCAGCAAGATGACTGGTTTTCCTTGCTGCCTCTCACAGAATTTGCTTATAGCAATGCCTGCCATGCTTCCACCCGCCAAACTCCATTTTTAGCCAATTTTGGTTACCACCCCAAGGCCTTCCCGTCCACCCTAGCTCCCTCTTCGGTGCCGGTGGCCCAGGACTTTTTAGAGGAGTTGCGAGCGGTACACCACCTCTTACGGGACTCCCTCGAGCAAGCCAAGACAGCCTACAAGGCCTCTGCGGACCAGCAGCGCCAGCCGGGTCCGTCTCTGCAACTAGGGGACTGGGTTTGGTTGTCCACCCAATACCTCCCCTCTCACTCGCCCGCAAGGAAGCTCGCGCCTTGCCGCACGGGGCCTTTCCAGATTACGGCCCAGTTTAACCCTGTTGCTTTTTGCCTGGATCTCCCCCGCTCCATGAAGATCCATCCTGTTTTTCATCGGTCCTTGCTGTCCCCCCTGGTTTCTGGCGACCCTCATCGCTCAGTTGGCTCCCCCCCGCTGCCAGTGCTGGTGGAGGGAGAGGAGGAGTTTGAGGTAGGGATGTACGAAAGTCACTTACCGTTTCGCGGAACTGCTTCGCGGTGGGGGGGGAGGTGCTCCATCCCTCCCCCGGGAATCCTTGATGGGGGGGGAGGCGCTCCGTCCTTCCCCCCGGAGTCCTGCTTGGCTGATTCCGTGGAGCCGCTGGCCGGCTCCGCCCGCAGCCGGACATCCGGACGCTGGGCAGCAGGGACCCAAATGGTGGCTGCTGTATCGGCCGCCGTTTGCGTCCTTGTATTTAACCGTGATAGGCTACGTAAATATTCACGTAGCCTATCACGGCAAAGTAAAAAAAAAACGTGTACGCAAATGGCGGTGGCTACGGTGTCCGCCATTTGCGTTCCTTTTTTTTTGCTGTTTTAGCCTACGTAAATATTTACGTAAGCTATTACGGCGAAAAAAAGGGGAACACAAATACCGTAGTGGACACTATTTGTGTTCCCCTTTTTTTCGCCGTAATAGCTTACGTAAATATTTATGTAGGCTAAAACGGCGAAAAAAAGTAATGCAAATGGCGGCTGCCATAGCCGCCGCCATTTGCGTATGTGGGTTGTTTTTTTTTTTTAACCTTGCCGTGATAGGCTACGTGAATATTTACGTAGCCTATCATGGCCTCCGCAGGGATGCAAAAGGCGTCCCTGCATTAGACGTGATAGACTACATTAGTATTTATGTAGCCTATCATGTCTATGAAGAGGAAGTGAATGGCGGCCACCATTCATTAGTCAGCGCGGACGGCAGCAGGTAAGTGCTCCGTTTCGCACGCGTGTAGTGGGTTGGGGGCTCCATTCCAGGCCCATTTTGCGGGGTGGGGGGGCTTCGTTCCGCCATAGATTTCGGGGGGCCGAATGCACTGGCATTCGGCCTCACTGAGATCCGTGGTGGAATTCTCCACCATCCCTAGTTTGAGGTCGTGGAGATTCTGGACTCCCGCATTTCTTGCGGCTGCCTGCAATATCTAGTGGACTGGAAGGGGTACGGGCCAGATAAGTGAATCTGGGAACTCGTGGAAAATGTGCATGCTCCGTTGCTGCTGAGGCGTTTCCACCAGCTATACCCCCACAAACCTGGGGCCCCAGGGGAACAGCATAAGGGGGGCCCTCATGGGAGCGGGGATGATGTCAGGGTGGAAACTGAGCCGATAGAACCCCAGAGCAGTTCTGATTCTGAGGAAGATCAGCAATCCGTGGGAGAGGAGCGCGCTGATCTCTCACAGGCACAGCAGCTGGCAGAGACTCCTCCTGCCTGCATTCCTGAGATAGATAGCGACCCTGGCAGTGAGAAAGTGCGGGAGGGGGGCTTGCTAGATGCTTGACGCAGACACAGGGAGCGACAAATGATGGAGGGCGCGGAAAGGAGGCGTAGCGCCCGTTTGGCGCTCAAACAACGACCGTGTCCCATGGACCCAAGGGAAAGAGGGAGGATCTCTCCCTAGCCCATAAGTTCAGGGTCTTCAAGTGATTCTCCTTCAAACAGAGATCAGCTGCCTACCCGGAGCATAGGCTACTCTGCTGTTCATTGCTTAGTCGCTGGTGATTAGCATCTGAAAGAGTCATTAAGTTGTAAAAGGATTAAAGCCTTGGAAAGAATCCTTTTGTCTGTGTCTTGAGTTGGCTATTGGAGTCTACTGAAAGAGGCTGCTGGGGCGCTCCTGACATCTATCTTCCTTCGCTCAGCCTTCCTTATGGTCCAGCTCTCGCAGCCATAGGTTACTACAGGGAATACCATTGCTTTAACTATGCGGACCTTTGTTGTCAGCATGATGTCTCTGCTCTTCACTATTTTATCAAGCTTTGTCATGGCTCTCCTCCCAAGAAGTAAACGTCTTCTGATTTCCTGGCTGCAGTCAGCATCTGCAGTAATCTTTGCACCTGGAAAGACAAAGCCTGTCACTGCCTCCACGTTTTCTCCCTCTATTTGCCAGTTGTCAATCAAGCTGGTTGCCATAATCTTGGTTTTTTTGAGGTTTAACTGCAACCCAGCTTTTGCACTTTCCTCTTTCACCTTCGTCATGAGGTTCCTCATCTCCTCCTTGCTTTCAGCCATCAAAGTGGTATCATCTGCATATCTGAGATTGTTAATGTTTCTTCCAGCGATTTTAACTCCAGCCTTGGCTTCATCGAGCCCAGCACGTCGCATGATGTGTTTTGCGTACAGGTTGAATAGGTAGGGTGAGCGTATACAACCCTGCCGTGCTCCTTTCCCAATCTTGAACCAGTCCGTTGTTCCGTGGTCTGCTCTTACCGTTGCTACTTGGTCGTTCTACAGATGCCTCAGGAGGCAGACAAGATGACTTGGTATCCCCATACCACCAAGAACTTGCCACAATTTGTTATGATCCACACAGTCAAAGGCTTTAGAGTAGTCAATAAAACAGAAATAGATGTTTTTCTGAAACTCCCAGGCTTTCTCCATTATCCAGCAGATATTGGCTATTTGGTCTCTAGTTCCTCTGCCTTTTCTAAACCCAGCTTGTACATCTGGCAATTCTCCTTCCATGAATTGCTGGAGTAGGGATGTACGAATCCCTTACCTGGTTCTCGTTGGGGCATCCGCTGGGGGGGGGGGGAGGCGATCTGCTCCTCCCCCTGCAATCCTCGACAGCGGGGGAGGCAATCCAGTCCTCCCCGCTGCAATCCTGCCCAGCCAGCTCCGCTCCGTGGCCATGCCACGGAGCCGCTGGCTGGGCCAATACGCAGCAGGGCCTCCAGCCGCTGCTGGGCTGGTGTGGACGCAAATGGCATCCTGCATAGGGGATGCCATTTGTGTCCCTACGGTAGCCCGTGATAGGCTACATATATATTTATGTAGCCTATCACGGCTAAAGTGGGGACGTGAACGGCGTAGGGGACACCATTTGCGTCCCTGCTTTAGCCGTGATATGCTACGTAAATATATATGTAGCCTATCACGGGCTAGCGTAGGGATGCAAATGGGGGCCCGTACGATGGCTGCCATTTGCAGCCGCAGCCTGGCAGTGGCTGGAGCCACTGCTTAATCTGCCGCTGCATCCGCCACCAGGTAAGTCCGTCCTGGGGGGATTCCGCGGGGCTGTTCCACCACAGACTCCGGGGGGCTGGATTCTTCAGAATCCGGCCTCCCTGGAGTCTGTGGCGGAATTCTCTGCCATCCCTATGCTGGAGTCTACCTTGCAAGATCTTGAGCATCACCTTACTGGCATGTGAAATAAGTGCCACTGTTCTATAGTCTGAACATTCTTTGGTGCTTCCCTTTTTTGGTACGGGGATATAAGTTGATCTTTTCCAGTCTGATGGCCATTCTTGTTTACCGAATTTGCTGGCATATGGCATGCATCACCTTGACAGCATCATCTTGCAAGATTTTAAACAGTTCAGCTGGGATACCGTTGTCTCCTGCTGCCTTGTTATTAGCAATGCTTCTTAAGGCCCATTCAACCTCACTCTTCAGGATGCCTGGCTCTAGCTCACTGACCACACCGTCAAATCTATCCCCGATATTATTATCCTTCCTATACAGATCTTCCATATATTCTTGCCACCTTTTCTTGATCTCTTCTGCTAGGTCCTTGCCATCTTTGTTTTTGATCACACCCATTTTTGCCTGGAATTTACCGCCAATGTTTCTGATTTTCTGGAAGAGGTCTCTTGTCCTTCCTATTCCATTATCTTCTTCCGCTTCCACGCATTGCTTGTTTAAAAATAATTCCTTACCTCTTCTGGCTAACCTCTGGAATTTTGCTTTTAATTGGGCATATCTCCCCCTATCACTGTTGCCTTTTGCTTTCCTTCTTTCTTGGGCTGCTTCCAGTGTCTCAGCAGACAGCCATCTTGCCTTCTTGGTTTTCTTTTTCTTTGGGACGTTTTTGTTGCCGCCTCCTGAACAATGTTGCAAACTTCTGTCCATAGTTCTTCCGGGACCCTATCTACTAAATCTAGTCCCTTAAATCTATTCCTCACCTACACTGCATATTCATGAGGAATATTAGTGAGCTCATATCTGACTGATCTGTGGGTCTTCCCTATTCTCTTTAGTCTGATGCTAAATTGTGCAATAAGAAGCTCGTGATCTGAGCCACAATCAGCTCCAGGTCTTGTTTTTACCGACTGCATAGATGTCCGCCACCTTTGGCTACACAGGATGTAGTCAGTCTGATTTTGGTGTCGACTGTCTGGTGAAGTCCATGTATAAAGTCGTCTCTTAGGTTGTTGGAAGAGAGTGTTTGTTATGCACAGTGAGTTGTCTTGGCAAAATTCTATCAGCCTAGGTCCCGCTTCATTTTGTTCTCCCAGACCATGCTTGCCTGTAATTCCAGGTGTCGTTTGACCACCCACCTTAGCATTCCAGTCTCCTGTAATGAAAAGAACATCTCTTTTTGGCGTACTATCCAGTAGGTGCTGCAGATCCTCATAGAACTGATCTACTTCTGCTTCTTCAGCATCTGTGGTTGGGGCGTATATTTGGATCACTGTGATGTTAAATGGCTTACCCTGAATTCGAATTGAGATCATTCCGTCATTTTTTGGATTGTATCCAAGCACTGCTTTAGCCACTTTATTGTTAATTATGAAGGCTACTCCATTTCTTCTGTGGTCCTCTTGTCCACAGTAGTAGATCTGGTGGTCATCTGATGTGAAGTGGCCCATTCCAGGCCATCTCAGTTCACTGACACCCAAAATGTCTATATTTAATCTTGACATCTCCCCAATAAGCACATCCAATTTGCCCTGGCTCATAGATCTTACATTCCAGGTTCCTGTGGTGTGTTGCTCTTTAGAACATCGGATTCGTCATTCACCGCCAGCACCGTCGGCCGCTAGCCGTCCTTTCAGCTTTGAGCTAGCTGCGTCATCACATCTGGGGCTCGTTGAACTTATCCTCTGTTCCTCCCCAGTAGCATTTTGACCATCTTCCGACCTGGGAGTCCCATCCTCCAATGGTATACCGACGTATCCCTGGTTGTACTGATCCATTTAGTTTCCACGGCAAGAATACTGGGGTGGGTTTCCGTTTCCTTCCCCAGGGATCGTATTTAGTCTGACCTCTCTGCCGTGACCTTCCCGTCTTGGGTGTCCCTTCACGGTTTAGCTCATGGCGTCATTGAGGTGCTCAAGCTCCAACACCACGACAAGGTACCGATCTCCTTTGCTGGAGGCATCGTGTTTGCCCATCCCTTTTTCTCTGTGTGGGTTCTGTTTTCTACCAGAGGCACCACCATCTCCTTCCCACCACTTCAAAACAATGCTTATCATTATCTCAATTTCCCAGGATTAGACAGGCAGCTGTGGAAGGAGGAAGGGATTCCTCAAAGCACTCGTCAGCATCAGGGCCCAGAATAGAACAGGATTCCTTTAACCTCTAGGCCATACTTCTAGAGTGCCTGCCTGCTGTCAAGGCAGGGAGGCGCGTCATTATTCTGATGAGCCCAAACTGGGGGCAGAGCCAGGAATGGTAGCAGGAAAGGCAGAAGGGAAGTGATTGAGACAGGATGCCTGGTACAGTGCGATCCTAAGCGTGTCCCCTCAGAAGCAAGTCCCGCTGACTTATGCCTGGGCAAATGGGTATAGTGTTGTCGCCTAAAGGCACAATTCTCTGCATGTTCAGACAGACAAAAGTCCTATAATTCCCAGCAGGGTCATGAGCCATCCAAATCTCATTCCTCTCCATACACCTTCGGGCTTTTTATTTAGGGTGCAATCTTACACATGTTTAGATGGAAAAAGTCCTGCAACTCCCAGCATCCCCCTGGCTGGGAGTTGTAGGACTTTTTTTCTGTCTAAACATGCACCCTTAGACTCCAAGGAAGGGAAAGACAGGGACCCATATATAAGCACACACATGCAATTTATGAACTGCTCTATATCTGAAAAAAGATTCCCAAGCCATGAACGGCAAAGAAAGAAAGAAAAGAAACCAAATATAAAAGAATCCAAATATTTAGTCCATGGGGCGGTGGGGTGGGTCCAGCCAAGAAACGTTAGGGGTGTAAATTCCATGCATTTTTAGACAGAAAAATGCCCTACAACTCCAGCATTCCCCAGCCAGCCATGCTGACTGGGGCATGCTGGGAACTGTAGGACTCCCCCCCCCATCTAAACGTGCATAAGATTGATCATTCATTGATTGTGTCCTTTTTCAGATCTTAAGGGGAGTTGAAAGACGTTCCTCACCCCAGGTTTAGGGGTCGATCATCTTTTCAAGAACTCTGCCTGTAAAAAGTAGGGAAATTGGTATATCGCCCAGGGGTTGGAATGGATGGCCATTGAGGTCCCTTCTACGATTTGAATGATTCTTTTCTCATAAGAAACAAAACCCCAATGGCTTCACCGTCAGACGCTGATCACCTGGAGTGTGGTCCAGTTCCTGTGTATGTTTGTTTCCTGAGTACTAGGGTGATAACACACAGCAATCAAAGAAAACAATGGATACAGATTAACATTCTCCAGGGGTCTGCAGCTTGGTGAGGCAAACTCCCATTTTTCAGCAAACTGTCAGCCTGTTTCCCTTCTTTCACTGTTTTATACACTTCAGAGGAGCAGTTTTTGCACTGAGGTAGTACACAAGTCTTGCAAGACACAAAGTCCCAGGTTCAAACCTGGCATTTCCACTTAAAAAGGATAAGGGAGAAAGTGAAAAAAAAAAACACCCTGCAAACCCTAGAAAGCCAAATAATACCAGACTAGCCAGATGAATAGTTTGAACTGGGTTCCTCTTTCAATCAACCCTTTATTCAGAACTATGAGGACTAGAATCTTACTTTGTCTTTAGTGGAATCTTTCTCTTTTCTGAGCCCGAGAGCCTCTACCAGTCGATTTTGACAATGTTAGTCTAAATGGACCAATGGTCTGACTCTTTATAAGGCAGCTTCCTAAGTTTCTATTTAAGCCAGTCTGTTCAGAACCATGAGGACTGGAATCTTATCCTTGTGTTTGTTTTTTTTTAAGCGACATCTTTCCAAGAATCCAAATCTCCTCACCGCAAGATTCAGCATCCAGTTCAATTTGTGGGAGTCCTGGGTTCAAGCATTGTTTCGGTCTTTGGCAAAACTGCTTGGGTTCAGCCTTAGCCTGCTGATCTGAAGAAAGGGAAAAAGAACATGGAGTGAGGTTACAGGGCTGTTGTAAGCTTATGGAGATCAGGTATGTGGCATGAGTTTGACCCCCCCCCCCGCACTACGTAAAGCTGCTGTGTGCATATTACACGCTCTTATGAGGACTATTACTGCCTTACAGCTGTGCCTTCTGTGTTTTAAGTGTTTTCACAGACCAAGAGCATTGAAAGGGACCTCAAAGGTCATCTAGACAAGCCCCGGGCAAAGCAGGAAATCTACTAGGCATCTGCCCAGTGTCTGCTTAAGAAACTAACAAAGGAGAACCCGCCAGCTTCCACAGCAGCCTGTCCCAGCTCATACAGTTGTTTCAACCCGTTGCTTCGGGTCCTACCCCCTGAAGCAACAAAAACACATTGCCTCCCTCGTCTATGGGACAGCCCTTCCACCCTTTCAAGATCGTTTGGTTGCATCTGTCCCAATTTAAAAAGCCAGCAGTGTCAAATCGCTTTCAGACCAAGGGCCATGTCCCATTCCAGAGAAGCTCTCGGGAGGCACATTCCAGCTGAAAGCTCTGAGCCCCCAGTTGCTGAGCCTCTGGAGAAGCATTTAAACCTTTCAGAATGGGGGAAAAACCATGCAAAGACTACTGATGGGTGGGGGAAGGAATGTGGCTACCTGGGTAACACTGGGGGGGGGGCAGATTGGGACTGCAGGCTGGCCAGAGTTGGGCCCCAGGCCTGAAGTTCTGCATCATCAAGGCGGTCTGCTCACCTGGGTGATCCTGCATACTGGCAGGCAAGCAGGGCTTTGCTGGGACAGTGCCTCCGTTGCTCGTATAAATGGACCAAGTCAGTAGCTAGCAAATTAAATTTCCCCCCATGTCAGTCCAGTTACCACCAGAACGTTACAATAAAACCATGTGAAGAACAGTTTGAAAATGTTACAGGTGTGGGATGTGCTCAGGTCAACCCATTCGGGATTGTCGAAAGGCACCTGGAGAATGAAATGGGAAACGGCATGGCCTTGGCTTTGAAAGGGGAGATGGAAGGAGGAGGCAAGGAAGCAGAAGAGCTCAAGACAGGCACTCTCCCTGGCTGTGGGGCCTGCCCCAGCAAAGCCCCGCTTGCCTGCAGGGGTGTGGGATTGCCCAGGCGAATGGACCCGGTTGGAGATCCCATGCCGGTAAAACAAAACAGTGTCACAACTCTTATGTCTCGGAGGAGTTCTTGCAATGAGCACATTCGCCACCGGTTATTCATTTGACTATTTTGGGGAATTGCTCATGCTGTGCCTCATCTTGCAGGACTCCTGGCCTCACCCACCCACTCTGCTGACATCAGATTCACCCGTGCAACTGGGATGAGTCCAGTAGGGCAGCGGTCCCCAACCTTTTTGGGACCAGGGACTGGTCTGTGGAAGACAATATCTCCATGGACCTGGGGGAGGATGGGACCGGGCCGCAGTAGGGGTGTGGGAACCCCCTTTACCTTGGGTCTGCGGTGGGGGGGGCGATCCATCCCTCCCTCCTGGAATCCTTGCCGGCTCTGGCCGGCTCCGCTCCGCGGCAAATCCGCAGAGCTGCTGGCCGGCTCTGGCCGGAGGAGGACTTCCGGCCGCTGGGACACCATTTACGTCCCTGTTCTTTGCAGTAATAGGCTATTACTGCAAAGAACAGGGCCAGAGCTGGCCGGCAGCTCTGTGGACTTGCTGTGGAGCGGAGTCAGCCGGGGCCAGCGAGGATTCCAGGGCGGGGGGGAGGGACGGATCGCCTCCCCCCGCCCCCCTGCGGACCCAAGGTAAGAGGGGGTTCCCACACCCCTACTGCGGCCTGGTCCCTAACAGGCCACGGACTGGTACCGGTCCACGGCCTGGGGGTTGGGGACCCCTGCAGTAGGGGATTGTGCATGCTGCAGTCAACAGTTATGGAAGGTTCACCTGTTTCCACAACTCTCCCTCTTCCTTCCCAGCTGCGCAGCTCTGCCTATCTATTCACATCAATAACACCCAGGCAAGGAAGCTCAGTTCATCTGTTAATTCCTTCTGGGTATGCAGCCTTGTTAGGGGGCTGTCGGGCATCCCAGTAGTTATAGTTGCTCCTTGGGATGGGTTTGTGGGTGCTTTGCTCTGCTGCAATTTTAAAGCAAATAAACTTTGCAAAACTTCAGCTGCTAGCTCAAGGCAAAGATGCAAGCTTGGCAAAACCTCAGCTGCTACCTTGAGGCAAAGATGTAAACTTTGCCAAACCTCAGCTGCTAACATGAGGCCTAGACATTACCTTTACGAAAGCATCAGCTGTTAGATCAGGATGAGGCACAACCATTGAAAAATATCAGCTGATTGCTCAAGGAAAAGAGAGACAAAACATGAAGTGCCCAAGGCAAAGAGATACACTTTGCAAAACATGAGCTGTTAGCTCAAAATAAGGGCTTTATTTGTCATGGTGCTGTGATTATTGAATTCCCTCCTGGTGAAGATTCCTTGTTGTTGTTGTATTTCCACAGATGGCAATTAAAAGAAATTAAGCTACCTTTTCACCAGTCACCTGCTGTTTTTATTATGTTCTCAATAGTTTTAATATGGTTGCCTCCTTTTTAAGCTATTAATTCCTCTCTTTGTATTGTTTTATGTTATTATATTGTATTTCCTTTTTTATCATAAGCTGCCTGATTATTATTTTTTTAATGGAAAAATGAGGTAGAAATAAACAATACACCAGAAAATAAAGGAAGCTGAGACTTCAACTTTGCCAAACCTCAGCTGCTAGCTCAAGGCCAATGCCATACACTTTACAAAACCTCAGCTGCTCGCTCTTGGCAAGGCCTTTGCTTGGAGCCATCTCTGAGTCAACAACTTTGTTTTCCTGTCTGCTGTGTTCCAATAGCCGGACGGAGAGAAATGCATGAGACATCAGGAAACCAATTGTGTTTCTGTCATTAACAACATTTACCAAAATGGGGGACACGTGTAAAGGTGAGTCATAAGGTGGTTTCCACCAGCGGCTGGGGAAGGAAAAAACAAACTGACTTCTCCCTTACAATAACAACAACAACAACAACAACGACAACAACCCATCAGCAATTAATCTCTGGAACTCACTTCCTCAGGGTATTTACTGAAGCAAGATTCCAAGCCCCGTCCAAAGAATTAGATGATTGCATATAGCGGGCATCTCCTGTGATACTGATTGTGATCAGCCTTGATATGCCGAGGCATGAAAGGGGCTGGAAGATATTTTTGTGAACCGCTCAGAGAGTGAATCTGTCTGTCTGTCTGTCTGTCCATCCATCCGGTTTCACACAAACGCAGGCTGATTGCAAGGGCCCCACACTTTGTGCGTGTGAATCAGGCCCTGGAGGAATGGCTTTGATCTTTGAAGTTAGACTTATTACGGCCAAACGCCGCTGACAGAACTTACTGCAGCCTTTTGCAATCTGCCCCCCCCCGATGTGTTGGACAACAACTTCGATCGTGCTGGCTGTGGGTGATGGGCATTGCAGTCCAATGGGGACCAGGTCAGGGAGAAGGCTGATTTACTGTCCATGGATGCAAAAAATCCATGGACTGGAATTTGAAATCCACAAATCTGAAAAATCCTTGGGAACAGAAACCAGCCAGCCAAGAAAGGGATTCTGAGACGCCTGGCAGTGGAGGCCTGCCTTGCCCTGGGATCGGATGAACTTTGTGCTCTGTACTCCTCCTTCCACCCATGTCCCTGCAGCACCCATTCAAAACTGTCAGCGTGACTTGCCGGGTGATCATCAACCTTCTCCTGCCTGCCTTGTCATGCGCTGCCCACACGGACGCGGTGCTGACAGGGAGGCCATTAGCTTAGAAGGAGCAGGATTATCAGACACATGCGCAGAGGGTAATCAGGTCTGATTCAGCGACACCGTGATGACTCAGAGGAGCCCCCATGGACAAGAACAGTCTATCAGGGGATGTAGGAACGTAAGAAGGGCCCTGCTGGATCAGACCAGATCTCTTCACACAGTGGCCAAGCAGAAGCGCACGAGAAACCCACAGGCAGGACATGAGCGCAGCAACACCCTCTCACTCGTGTTTCCGGCAGCTGGTATACAGAGACATGCTGCCTCCGATACTGGGGCAATATTCATTTTATCCTGCCCTGAAACGTCTCAGGCCAGTTCTGGGCACACGAGAGCACATATGCTTGCAAGAAGAGGGACCAAGTACACGTGCACATACCCTTGTGGCTGATGTGTCAGTGTGCAAATGTGCTAGGGGGTGTAGACGCATTGGTGCCCAAGCGCATGAGGCACAATCTCCTACCGCCGTGGTGACCGGTGCATGCACAGATGGGCTAAAAGGGTTTCCACATGTGCATGAATGTGCGCTGAACATTTCATCCTGCCCTTCCTCTCAGGAGCTCAGGTGGCAATTGGGAGTCCCCTCATTTTGTCCTCACGACAACCCTGCGAAGGAGACTAGGCCAAGAAAGAAAGTGCCCGGCCCACGGTCAGCTTCATGTACAGGTGGGGACTTGAACTCGCATGTCCCTGGTCCTTGCTTGGCGCTCTAACCATTGCACCAGATTCCTCCGGTTGCATGCGCATAAGGGGAGCCATGGGGGGGTTATTTTGGGGTGGGAGATATGGAGGAGAAAGAGAGAGACAATCCTGTGCTATCCAGGGTGATGAGAAGTGAACAGACACATTCCAGGACTTGTGTCACACAAAGGAGCATTTCAAGGCTCACCCCAAGGCGGGAGAGGTGGGGGGCAAGGTCAGGCCTGCGGGTGACCTTTAGCCTTGCAGGTATAAACAGAAAAAGCGGGGGCAAAGTCCCTTGGCTGTTGAGAAAAGGGCAGACATGGAACAAGAAAGCCTGGCACTGTATCTCTCTTCCCCCCACATTGGTTGAAGTGCTCTTGTCTGGGTGTGCCCCCGCATTCCTCCCTGCCCCCCCCCCCACTCTTTCCACCCCAGTGTCGGCTTTCATAGATCACCAGAGGGCAGAAAGGAAAGAAAGAAAAAAAAGGCCCAGCTGTAAAATGAACAGCTGTGGCATTCTGCCCAGAGGGAACCAGACCTGCCTGAACCTGTTGGCCTAGCGTGTGGGAGGGGCCCTGGGGATGCAGCCAGCTTGGGTTGGGAGATGTGGTGAGCCCCATGAAGGCACTGGTGTGCGCATGGGAGGAGGTGGGGGCAGGTTCAGATGGATTTGTCCCAGCTTGCGTGGGGGTGTGTGTCTTGCATTACCAGGA
This sequence comes from Heloderma suspectum, assembly GCF_057233095.1. Taxonomy (NCBI): domain Eukaryota; kingdom Metazoa; phylum Chordata; class Lepidosauria; order Squamata; family Helodermatidae; genus Heloderma; species Heloderma suspectum. Next base: position 47,702,804 of record NC_139475.1, on the reverse strand, counting down.
GAGAGGAAGGAAGGAAGGAAGGAAGGAAGGAAGGAAGGAAGGAGAAGTAAAAGAAAGAGGTTGAGGAAAAGATCATACCAACTACTGTGGGCAAGAATCCCTTAGAAGAAATGGAGTAGCACTCATAGTCAACAAAAGGGTGGGAAAAGCAGTACTGGGGTACAATCTCAAAAACGATAGAATGATCTTAGTACGAATCCAAGGCAAGCCATTCAACATCACAGTAATTCAAGTCTATGCCCCAACCACTGATGCCGAAGAAGCTGAGGTTGATGAGTTCTATGAAGACCTACAACACCTTCTAGAACTAACACCAAAAAAAGATGTCCTCTTCATCATAGGGGATTGGAATGCTAAAGTACGAAGTCAAGGAATCACTGGGATAACAGGCAAGCATGGCCTTGGTGTACAAAATGAAGCAGGACAAAGGCTAACAGAGTTTTGCCAAGAGAACACGCTGATCATAGCAAACACTCTTCTCCAACAGCACAAGAGGCGACTCTACACATGGACATCACCAGATGGTCAATATCGAAATCAGATTGATTATGTCCTTTGCAGCCAAAGATGGAGAAGCTCCATACAGTCAGTCAAAACAAGACCTGGAGCTGACTGTGGCTCAGATCATGAGCTTCTTGTTGCAAAATTTCAGCTGAAATTGAAGAACGTAGGGAAAACCACTAAACCATTCAGGTATGACCTAAATCCTATCCCTTATGAATATACAGTGGAGGTGAGGAATAGATTTCTGGGATTAGACCTGATAGACAGAGTGCCTGAGGAACTATGGATGCAGGTCCGTAACATTGTTCAGGAGGCAGCAACTCAATCCATCTCAAAGAAAAAGAAATGCAAGAAAGCCAAGTGGCTGTCTGATGAGGCTTTACAAGTAGCTGAAGAAAGAAGGGAAGCGAAAAGCAAGGGAGAAAGGGGAAGATATATCCAACTGAATGCAGAGTTCCAGAGAATAGCAAGGAGAGACAAGAAGACCTTCTTAAATGAACAATGCAAAGAAATCGAGGAAAACAACAGAATGGGAAAGACTAGAGATCTCTTCAAGAAAATCGGAGATCTCAAGGGAACGTTTTGTGCAAAGACGGGCATGATAAAGGACAAAGAAGGCAGGGACCTAACAGAAGCAGATGAGATTAAGAAGAGGTGGGAAGAATACACAGAAGAACTATCCAGGAAAGATCTGAATGTCCCTGATAGCCATGACAGTGCGCTCCCTGAACTTGAGCCGGACATCCTCGAGAGTGAAGTCAAGTGGGCCTTAGGAGGAATTACTAACAACAAAGCTAGCGGAGATGACAGCATTCCAGCTGAGCTATTTAAAATCCTAAAAGATGATGCTGTTAAAGTGCTGCACTCAATATGCCAACAAATCTGGAACACTCAACAGTGGCCACAAGACTGGAAAAGGTCAGTTTACATTCCAATTCCAAGAAGGGCAACGCCAAAGAGTGTTCAAACTACCATACAATTGTGCTCACTTCACATGCCAGCAAGGTGATGCTCAAAATTCTACAAGCTAGGCTTCAGCAGTATGCGAACTGAGAACTACTGGAAGTACAAGCTGGGTTTCGAAGAGGCAGAGGAACTAGAGATCAAATCGCCAACGTTCGCTGGATCATGGTGAAAGCAAGAGAATTCCAGAAAAACGTCTATTTCTGCTTCATTGACTACACTAAAGCCTTTAATTGTGTGGATCACAACAAACTGTGGCAAATTCTGAAAGTGATGGGAGTACCAGACCACCTTACCTATCTCCTGAGAAACCTGTACGAGGGCCAAGAAGCAACAGTAAGAACCGGACAGGGAACAACCGATTGGTTCAAAATTGGGAAAGGAGTACGACAAGGCTGCATATTGTCGCCCTGCTTATTTAACTTATATGCAGAGTACATCATGGGAAACGCCAGGTTGGATGAATCACAGGTCGGAATTAAGATTGCTGGGAGAATGATCAACAACCTCCGATATGCAGACGATACCACCGTAATGGCAGAAAGCGAAGAGGATCTCAAGAGCCTCTTGTTGAGGGTGAAAGAGGAGAGTGCAAAAGCTGGTTTGAAACTCAACATTAAAAAAATGAAGATCATGGCATCTGGCCCCATCACTTCCTGGCATATGGAAGGGGAAGAAATGGAAGCAGTGACAGATTTTACTTCCTTGGGCTCCAAGATCACCGCAGACGGTGACCGTAGCCATGAAATTAAAAGACGCTTGCTCCTTGGGAGGAAAGCTATGGCACACCTAGACAGCATAGTAAGAAGCAGAGACATCACCTTGCCGACAAAGGTCCGTCTAATCAAAGCTATGGTTTTCCCAGTAGTAATGTATGGCTGTGAGAGCTGGACTCTAAGGAAGGCTGAGCGCCGAAGAATTGATGCTTTCGAACTGTGGTGCTGGAGAAGACTCTTACGAGTGCCCTGGACTGCAAGGAGGTCCAATCAGTCAATCCTAAAGGAACTCAACCCTGAGTGCTCATTGGAAGGACAGATACTGAAGCTGAAGCTCAAATATTTTGGCCACCTAATGCGAAGAGAAAACTCTCTGGAAAAGGCCCTGATGCTGGAAAAGACTGAAGGCAAAAGGAGAAGGGGATGGCAGAGGATGAGATGGCTAGATAGCATCACCGATGCAATGAATATGGACTTGAGCACGCTCTGGGAGAGAGTGCAGGACAGGAAGGCCTGTATGGTCCGTGGGGTCACGAAGAGTCGGACACAACTGAACGACTGAACAACAACAAAAAAGAAAGAGGATGAGAAAAAGATAGATAAGAGAAAGAAAAAAAGAAATGAAAAAGATAGAGAATGAAAAAGAGAAAGAAAAGAAAGAGAAAGAAAGAAACATAAAAGAGACAAAGAAAGAAAAGGACAAAAGGGAAAATAAAAAGGGAAGAAAGAAAAGGAAGAATGACAAAGAAAGAAAAGGAAGAATGACAAAGAATGAAAGAAAGAGAAAGAACGACGGTCTTACTTCAAAGTGTGGCAATTGCATCTTGAACTGTGGCCCTGTGGCTTTCTTTAACGCTGCCCCTGCTCTTCAGTTTCCCCTCTCTACATGCCCTGGGGTGCGTGTCTTACTATCAGACCTTTTCCTCAGTTTCCCACCCGTGACACAAAGCTCCCCCTTGGGCAGGCGTGGGATTCCGTGGTGCACACGCACACAGTGTTCTCCCTCCTTCCCAGCACGCGTGCACGCTACCCTCTCCGCACTGCCCCCTGCATGCGCGGTTGGGCCCTCTCGTGACACACGTGCTCTCCAACCCCTGCCCCTGTACACGTTTAGCACCATTTCACACTTCGCACAAGTTGGCCGCGTAGGGAGCCCTCCTGACCTGTGCAACCCACGGATTTGCTGCATTCGCGCACTGGTGGTTTGGGTGCACACGCAAAGGACTTCAGCCCACGCTGAAAAGAACTGCACTGGCACCAGCCTACTTATGCACGCACACGTCTGCACTGGCTCGCACAGAAGTGTGCAAGCCACCCCCCCCCCCGACCGTTTTGCGCACACGTCGACTCCGCCACACACATCGTCTTCCTTTGAAGCAGGTTTCCCCCCTTTTCGTCCCATTCTCCTCGCCTCCCCCACCGTGACGCCCGCCATGCTATACGGACGGCCTCTGAGCCGCTCGTACGCATCCCCCCTTCCTCTTTCGCATGCGCACCCATGGGCATCGCTCCCCCCCCCCACAATGCACAGCTGACCCTGCTGCTGACACTGTCCTTTCTTCAAACCCCCCCCCCCCCGAATTTGGGCACAGACCGTCTCTCACATCGACCCCTCTCTCTCTGACGCACATTTGCACACACCGTGTGCCTGTGTCCCTCCGCCATCTCCATCCTTGCTGGCGCACCATCCGCCCTGCATCAAAGCCAGCAGCGCACCTGGGGCCTCCTAGGCTCCCCCTCCCTCTTCCCCTACAACATGGCAGCTGGCCAGTCGCCACGGCAACCGCCATGGGCTCGGGATGTATTTTCTTAACCAGGTCTCTGTGGGAACCTGGCTGGGGGCCAACGCTCCCTGCCTCGGCTCGTCACATCTATGGCAGTGAGTTAAGGCTGGGGTGGCGTGAAGGAGGCCTCGACAGAGGCCAAGCTCCGGCTGACGCGCATACACCTCTACCAGTCGCCCCCACTCCATGTTCGGGCCCTGAGGGACCTGCGCAAGCGGCGGCATCTTCCCTGCCTTATCTCAGCCCGATCCAGTCCCCTCCCCTCTCTGATAAGGGATCAGGGCCGGGCGTGTGCATCGGTTCCCACTCCCGCGTGATCATACCAGCTGGGCCCGGACGCGCCAACCGGTACCGACGCCACGCCAGCAGGGCGCCACACGCGCCACACCCTGCCCCGGCCTTGGCGGCAGCTTCTCACCCTAGCCCGTGGGAGCTTGCGGCACAGGCCTGGCCTGCACGCCCGCCCACCTGCCTCTCGAGACACGCGTCTCCGGAAATCTGATTGACGGACAGGATCGTTATCCTGCGCTCCAGCACCAAATGCCCCCGCCCCCCAGCAGTATAGAACGATAAGGAACAAGACCGTTCCCTGCACTCAGGCTCACGGGCTCAAAGACACGACACGAACAAGGGTCTGGGAATGTTATGGAAATTTCAGTTGTCATATGTCTGTTATCCCATGGTTTTATAAGCTAGGCTATGCGTGTTCTACCTCTGTGTGAGACTGCCACGCTGACAGAGACACAGCGCCTGATCAGAGACTCAGGAATGCCGAGACTGTGTTTACGTAGAGCACACGACCATCTCCCCGCTGCCCCTCTCTGCGCATGCCCGAGTATGTGAAAGGCGCGGCCTGCTTCCCGTCTCCTTCTCCGCTAGACAAAGAGGTTAGTGGAGCGCAAGCATAACGCAGCCCCCAGAGGCTTGTGTATATAAGCTTCTGGATCACACTACTTGATTGCCATCTCTGCTGGTGCGTTAGCCCCAAGGGCTGCCTTATTCTGCAGAATAAGACCGTGTTGGACCAGACCTCTGCCTCCTCCCGTTCTGGGTAGACAAATTGGACGAGTCTGCCAGGGACAGGACACGGTTTTCGTAACAGGAAGGAAGAGGAAAAAAAAGAGAGCAAAACTCAGGGCAGCCGGCTTCAGTTCTAAAGTTCTCTTTCTTCTAAAGTTCTTCTTTCTTTCTTTCAGGCAGGGAAGGGCAAAATGAGCTCCCTGCTGCTGTTCCTGCTCTGGCCGATGTAGGCAGTTGCCCCTTTTAGAATCATAGAACAGTGGGGCTGGAAGGGGCCTGTAAGTCCATCAAGTCCAACCCCCAGCACAATGCAGGAATCCAGGTCAGAGCATCCCCAACAGATGGCTGCCCAGCCTCGTCTTCTATGCCTCCAGTGTGGGAGAGCCCACCGCTTTCCTAGGCAATGGGTTCCATTGTCGTATTGCTCTAACAGTCAGGAAGTTTTGCCCTATGTTCAGCCAGAATCAGGCTTTCTTCAGCTTGAGCCCATTATTCCGTGTCCTGCACTCTGGGATGATCAAGGAGAGATCCTGGCCTTCCTCTCTGTGACAACCTTCCAAGTACTTGAAGAGCGCCATCAGATCTCCCCTCAGCCTTCTCTTCTCCAGGCTCAACATGCCCAGTTCTCTCCGTCTCTCCTCATAGGGCTGTGTTTCCAGTCCCCTGATCATCCTCGTTGCCCTCCTGTGAACCCTCTCCAGCTTGTCTGCATCCTTCTTAAAGTGTGGTGCCGAGAACTGGACACAGTGCTCAAGATGAGGCCTAACCAGTGCTGAGTAGAGGGGAACTAGGACTTCCCATGACTTGGAAGCAATACTTCTATTCATGCAGCCCAAAATGGCATTGCCTTTTTTGCAGCCACAACACCTTGTGGGCTCATATTCGTTTTCATGAGGACTCGAAATGTTTCATTACTGTTTCTAGTTTCATTCCCAGTAATCCTGACAACACTGCTTTGGTGAGCCTCGCAAGAGTTAATCCAGGTCCGGATTAATCATTATCCCAAGCGCTCTACCAAATCAGAGGGTGGAAGTGGCTGTGATTCAGAGTACCCAAAACACAATTATGTTCAGCCCAATCCCACCTGCCCACGAACACACCACCCACCCCATTTTCCTTATCTGCATGCACATCAAGTAATTCCTCCCCAAGTCCCAGGGGAAAAACACAGCCTGATGTTGTGGCACATTCGTCCAACCAGAGATGCCAAATATTGCCTGACCTGCAGGAAAGGTTAGTGGAGAGATGGGCAGGGAACGACAGAAGAAGTATGGTTTATGTCTGTCAGCTTCTTATCTAAATAATTATGCATCTTGAGCATAAAGCCTGTGGGCATGTGCAGAGTGCCTGCCGCCTAGCTGGTACAAAATCTTTTCCTCAAAGCACTGAAGCAGACAGCATTTGAGTGTGTGCAGGGTTGCCTCTCCCCTAAGTGGAACAAAAAGTATCTTATACCCTCCCCCAAAGCAGCTAGGCCTGCAGCGCCTCTGGGCATCCACAGAGTGCCTTTCCCAAGTGAAACAAAATCTTGCGCTTCCAAAAGGACCAAAGCACACAGTGTCTCTGAGCATGTCAAGAGTGCCTTCCCCCCTGACAAAGTCTCCCCTGGTCACCAAAAGGACCTATAAGCACAGGTGACTCTGAGCGTGTCCAGAGTGCCTTCCCATTGAATGGAATTGAGTCGCTCCCAACCGAACAGACCTAGAAACAGTGTTTCTGAGCATGGCCAGAGTCTTTCCCCTGAATGGAACAAAGTTTTCCCCAGCCCAAAGGACCTATAAGCACACAGTGCCTCTGAGCACGTACAGTGTGCCTTCCTTTGTGAGGTACAGGTTCCTCTGGTCAGCTTTTGACACTGGTTTCTTTCAGTTGCACCTACATGTGTGTTATGCCCCCGCCCCCCCCCAACATCACCCCTCCAATAGCTCCATCATGCTCCAATAGCTCCATCATGCACATGTGCACATGGTAAAACCAACACCCCGGGTGTGCATGTTTTCTCCCCATTTTCTCCCGGGTGTGCATGTTTTCTCCCCTGCCTGGCTTGGCGGCCTCCTGTTCTCGCCACTAGCCAAGGGGATGAAATCCTGGCCCGGCCCATGGCATCTTGCCAAGGGGTCAACCCCTAATACGAGTAGACTGAACAATGACAACTAGGCAAGTGTCGTGGCATGTGGGCACCACACCAGCAAGGGGCCTCATGTGCTTTTGCTTGGGCCCAGACGGGTCTCTTCCCCGGAAAGGCCCTGCTCCGGAGATCAAACCTTATAAGGAGAATGTGGAGAGGGCAGCCACACTGCAGCCCGTGCGGTTTGGAGGGCTCTGAGCCGGAGAAAGAATTCCCAACGCAGCCCTCTGTTCTCCCCTCCCTTGTCTGCCCACTGCCCACATTCCACACTTCATACCTCATTACCCAGAGAAAAGCCATCTTAGATCCACCAGAGTGGGCTGTGTGTGCCTCTTTTTCCTGGAAACCATGCAGCACAAGGTGAGCAGATATTAGAGAGGTGTGGAGCCAGGAGGGGGGGACCTGGTCCTGCCCCCCCCCCCGCCCTCACGGCGTTTACACAAGACGTCCGCCTGAAACGGCTGCAGTTCCAAACAATCCGTCAATGAAGGAACCCAGAAATTGATCAATCTTACGACCAGGGCCGCTTTCAAGAGCCAGTACTGTTAGAGAGCCAGGAGGAGGGCAATGGGAAGCTCCAAGTTCAAATTAAGGGGAAAAAAGAGATTTTTACCTCTTTCCCTCCCTCCCCCTCCAGCTGTGAAGCTTCACAGCCAACCTTCACACCGTCATCTACCCTGTATGGTTGTTGTGAGGATCAAACGGAGGGAAGACGGCAACCACGTTACGCTGCCTTGGGACTGTGGAGGTGAAGGGAAGCAGGTCTGGCCCCATCCAGTGGGCTGGGGGGATGTAAGGGCTGCTGAATTGCATGGGTTTGGGAATCAGCCTCTGGGCACATGACTACAATCAATCGTAAGCCACCTTGAGCACTGTTCCATCAAGAGGCAACATAGAACCCACATTCTATCATGAAAGAGGTTGCGGGTCTGTCTGTCCGTCGCCAACGTGGTGCCAAGACCATGAAACCTAGCCACCTGAAATGTGACACACATCCTAAGGGGACCACAGGGGTGTGCACTTCAGAGTGATTTTGTCTCTAAAACACATTTGTTTTAATTAATTTGAACCTGCCAGTGAATTTGAAGCTAGCCGTACCGTCTTCAGGCACTGGGCAGCAGGCTTCCCTAACCATAGCTTTGCAGCCTGTACAGTTTGAAGCCAGGGAAGATTAGAAGGGTGAGGGAGAGTTAGATGCCTGCTCCCTACCTCCCCCTGCTGTGGGACAGCCCCCCCAGGGTAATGGAGGTGGGCAGACCCCTCCCTCAGTGGGATATAGGGGCACCCCATGGGAGGGTCCATGCCTAGGGGTGTCAGAGGGCCTGACTTCACTCAGCTGGGGTAGGCACAATAACTTCAACTCTGACAGGTGCATAACTCTGCTGGAAGGCTTTGCTATATCAGACTAAAGGCTATAGGCCATCACAATCTGTGCAAAGCTGGGCCTTTTTGCTAGCAAGAAAATAAAGAGAGCTTCCAGAGGGAGAAGGGCAGGCCACGTACGGCCTTCCAGATGTTTTGGGCTACAACTCCCATCAGCCCTCGCCAGCATAGCTACAGATAATGGCAGCTGTATGCCCAAACATCTGGAAGTGACTTCTGACATGCCTGGCTGAAACCAGCCATCTCTTCGTTTTCATGAGGACTAGAGTGTTGTTCAGCCCCGTTCATAGACAGAAAAAGCAGCACGGGGAAGGATAAGCACGTGACTTTTCTCCAAACCACGAAGGTGCGGAATGCAGGAGGCCTTGCTTGGAGGGAGCAGGTAACCCCTAGCTTCTGAGAATTGGGATTTTCCTCCTTAAATTATCATTTCTTTGACTGGCTCCTGGTCTCAAGACGGATTCTTCTTTTTTTTTTGTTTAAAGAAACCATGGCCCTTCCTCAACCCGGGGACCTCCAAATGTGTTGGACCTCAACTTCCATTATTCTTGCATTTAGATCCCAGATCAACGTCAGAATCTCCAGATAGGGCTGGGATGTGACCCAATTGTAAGCACCATAACCCCCTAGGCCAGCCTCCCCCTGCCTGTAGCTTGCTGGGGAAAATGGGGATTGGAGTCCAAAATATTTGGAGGGCGCCAGGTTGGGTGACAAAGGGGAGGGTGCCCCCTGCCTGCGTGGAGAACAAAATGTGGAAAAATACAAGGAGAGAGGGGGAAAAAAACAGAAAGAGCCCAAAAGAAGTGGAAGAGAGGAATCAAAATATGGTCTGTTGCTGGTTATTCCTGCAACGTTTTAATTAGAACCACTGGGGGGGGGGGTTCTGCATGCTGGAACATCTGACCTTTAAAGAGGAGGAAAGGAGACTAGCGGATGGGGTGGAAGGAGTCAAGACACAGAGCTTGCAATAATTGTCTTGAGGCTTTTAATAAACTAAAAGCAAGGAAGCTTGTCTTTTTTTAAACACCAGAGTGTCTATTTTTTGATCCCCTGCAGCAGGCGGCAGAGCAGACAAGGGCAAAGACGACATCTTGGGTTGCAAGCCCAAATACAAATGCATCATGCCCGGGCTTACGTGGGCACAACCCACTGAGCCGTTATCACAGCATGATCAGTGCTATGATGCTACACTGCAACCAGTGTGGGGTGGTGGTGGGGAGATTTGGAAAGGGATGGAGGAGGGGGGGTGGGGAAGAGGAGAAAGTGAATGGCCAAATTTGGATTTGGGGAGGATAAAAGAAACACAGGAACTTGGATGGGGCAGAGGGAGGATGCTGCTCCTGATTTGCTTCCCTGGCTTGAAGGCGCAACCTCTATTTCAGCCTCCGTTTACTGCTCCGTAAATTGGGTTTTGCGGCCCTGCTTCTCCAAGCCAGGCCACTCTGGACTGAAATCTGACTTCATTTTTAAGGGCAGGACCAGAGCTCAGTGGTAGAGCATCTGCTTTTGATACGGAGATGTACGTCTCTAAATGCCAGTGGCCAGGGAACACGGACGGGAGGGTGCTGTTGCGCTCATGGTCGGCTTCTGGGCTTCCCACTGGGGCACCTGGTTGGCCACTGTGTGGACAGAATGCCGGACTAGAGAGGCCTGTGGTGGGATCCAGCAGGGCTCCTTGGATGGTCTTAGAAGCGTTCAAATGTACAACTCCACACCTGCCCAGAATGATAAAGTGGTAGCAGAGGATCCTTCCGAAAGGGGAACATCCGTCGGATTCTGCGCATGGGGTAATTGTGAAACTGTTAA